>NC_061510.1:379415-657342 GCF_022539505.1 Lolium rigidum | reverse complement strand
TGCTCCCATAGAGATGGGAGTAGTTCTCCATCGAAGGCCTCGGGCTGCATCTTAGGTAGCTAAGGTGGTTCATCTCTCTCCCATGTACTTCAATACACAGCTAATCTCATGAGCTGCCTTACATGATTGAGATTCATGTGATTGATGCCAGTAATCTCAGATGTCACTATGCTAGTCAAGTGAGTTCTACTTATGTGATCTCCAGGAGCTCCTTGTCCCACGTGTGGGGCAGGTGACAGCGTGCACCGTGTGGGTCTCTGAGGCTTATATTTCACGGCATTACTCATTCAACTGTTATGAATGGGCGTGAGTGAAGTGCTATTATTTTATATCCCTTTATGATTGCAATGTATTTTGTATCACAACTTATCTATGTGCTACTCTAGCAATGTTATTAAAGTAGTTTTATTCCTCCTGCGCGGTGTAATGGTGACGGTGTGTGCATCCAGTGTTAGTACTTGGTTTATGCTATGATTATGATCTCTTGTAGATTATGAAGTTAACTATTGCTATGATAGTATTGATGTGTATTATTCCTCCTACATAGCATGAAGGTGACGGTGCCCGGCGTTGATTTCGTCCAATTCCGAGAATATTTCCTTACTAGGATTTCGAAACCAAAAACAGCAGAAAACGACAATCGGCTCTTCGGCATCTCGTTAATAGGTTAGTGCCGGAAAATGCATAATAATGACATATAATGTGTATAAAACATGTGAGTATCATCATAAAAGTAGCATGGAACATAAGAAATTATAGATACGTTTGAGACGTATCAGTTTGCCATGTAGGAAATTAATCGAAGCAGTCCATCACCTTCCTGACCAGGTATAGGTCAGGTGGCACGCCCTCGCACCGGCTAGGACGTGCGTGCCGGAGCATTGCGGGCTGTTGCCCGAGGGACCAGGGCCCACCAGCAGTCCTGGGAGCCTCCCGGCTCTCCGTGTTGCCCGTCGCTGCTCGCCGGTGGGTTTTGTTAGGCAACACATTCTGGCACACCCGGTGGGACACTCTTCAGCAACTACGTCAACATCTGCCGCTGAGATGGCAGACGAACCAGTCACGTACGAAGATTTTCCTGAGGAGCATAAGAAAAAATATGACGAGGTTAAGGCTCTCTTCGAAGTCAATCTCATCGGCTCTTTCACGAAGACCCGTTCACATGGCATTAGGTGGAAAGGGTTCTCGCCCGAGGGTGCTCTCGATCAAGTAGATCTGTCTACCTCTTCAGAGGAACGCACCAGAGCTCTACGCCAGGAAATTAATTACCTGGTGGCTCATTCTCTATACCGTCATTCGGAGAGCTTGGTGAACGCTTTCGAGCGCGTTGCGGTTCGCGTGGTTCAGGAGATCATGAAGCATCAGTACTCTCCGTCGGGGCCTGCCCTAGGGACTATTCGGGGGGAAATCCCGTTCCAAACCAGACCGCAGCTGCCGTTTGCACTTGCCGCTCCAGAGCCGCCGGGTTCACCGGCGTACGTCGTCTACAAGATTGGAGGCGACCCTGGCGATTGCCAGTTCCTGTACGAGTCACCTAAAGACATCCCACATGGATATGTGTGCACGTACGTACCGGACTGTAATAACTTCGCGCGCACGAACCAGATTGCAGCAGGAGGGATTTCTGGAGCTTTAGCAGTGATTCCTGGAGCAGACGCCGATAAACAGGCGTGGCTAGCTAAATATGCCACCGGAACAAGTCATGACAGCTCAGCTCCTGCAGATAATACAGTGGAACAGATCAGTATGATCTTGAGAGACCAGTTCGGCATACTGCCAAAGAGGAAAACAATCGGCTATTCCAAGCCGTATCCCAATGATTATGATTTGATTCCACTGCCACCCAAGTATCGGCTCCCTGAGTTCTCAAAGTTCAATGGATCAGAAGGGTCTACCTCAATTGAGCATGTGAGCCGATACTTGGCACAGTTGGGCATGATTTCAGCATCAGACCCGCTACGTGTAAGGTTTTTTGCGCAATCTCTCACAGGACCAGCTTTCGGGTGGTACACCTCGTTGCCACCAGATTCCATCCGGACATTGAAGCAGCTGGAAGAGCAGTTTCACATTCAATATCACTCAGAAACTACCGAAGCCGGCATTGCCGATCTAGCGCAGGTGCGGCAGAGGCGTGGAGAAACGGTGTCAGAATATATCCAGCGTTTTAGGACTGTCAAGAACTGATGTTATTCGGCTCGTATAACTGAGAAAGAAGCAGTCGAGCTGGCAGTGGCAGGCCTCGCAGCACCAATCAAGGATCTGGCTTTCCAAGTGGAGTACAATTCACTAGCGCACATAGCTCAGAAGTTAACGGTGTATGAGCAGCACCACCCGGAATTGTACCAAGACAAGTTCAAACGTCCGGTGGGCCTGGTCGAGACCGACGAAGGTGGAGATTCTGCAGAAGACCAGGAGGTAGCCGTGGCTGAATGGGCTCGGGGCGCAGCTCCCGTGTCCTGTACATGGGTGAAACAACAGGGGCCTGCAAAAGGGTTCGACTTCGATGTAAGCAAAGCTGAGCAAATATTTGACCTGTTGCTTAAGGGAAAACAGCTGAAGTTACCCGAAGGCCATAAAATCCCTACGGCGCAAGAGATAAACGGGAGACCATACTGCAAGTGGCATCACTCGTTCACCCATGTCACCAATGACTGCAAAGAGTTGCGTCGTCTGATCCAAATGGCGATAGAGCAAGGCCGTCTGATCTTTGGGTAGTTTGCCATGAAAGTGGACACACACCCGTTCCCTGGCGTCAACATGGTAGAACCCAGTCGCTCCGCAAGGCGTCGGCTAGATTTCTCTTTCGATGTTAACATGGCAGGGCCAGTATACCGCCATGGCAAGGATAAAGAAGAAAGCAGCCACTCCCGTGGCAAGGACAAGGAGGAGGCCGGTTCACGCGACCGACCCCGATATGATGACAAAAGGTACATCACTGAGGAACAAGTGAGGAACGTGCGGTATCAGCGACCACTCTCAGACCATCTCCTCAACAAATACGAGCGTTAGTACGACCGACGTCAGCGGTACGACAGAGATGACCAAAGATATCATCGGTCTGACATAGACAATGGGAGATATCATCGTTATGATAGAGATGACGAAGGGTATGAACACCGCGCAAAGGAGAAGCCAAGAGAGCAGGAAGACATGGACAGACACTGGGATTGTCCTTTCTTTAAGTACCGCTGGGATTCAGGAATGAGCCGATTTCTCACAGTCGACAACTGCCCAGAATGCAGGCAGAAGAAGAAAGACACCAGTGACGTGTCAATATTCAAACGCCTAGGGCCTATCCCATCTCACAACAGGCGAGCTGAGTCAACTCAGGGGGAAGATCTTGAAGAATTAGAAGATGAATTAGAAGAAGAAGAAGATAGATACCACCGGCCAAGGTGGTGCCCTGATGGACTCAGTCACTCCCAAAAGCGTAGGGTTCAGCGGCTACGAAGCTTGGAGGAAGCCGAGGCGCAGTACCTGCACACATTGAGAAAAGCGCGGCCCGATCTGGCCGCGAAAATTCAGCAAACCTTGGACGCAGAAGATCAACCACAGAAGAAGGAATGGCGCCCAAAACAAACAAAAGCCGACGCGAAGGCGTCGGCTGGCACAAATATGGTGTTCGTACTTCCTTCGGAGTTTTGCGCTCCAAGAACTGAAGAGGTGCCGATAGCACAGTTTGACTGCGGCCCACGGCCAGTTATCTTTGAAAAGCCACGAGAGAAGAGCTACAAACATTTGAAGGCTCTGTACCTCAAAGGTTATATCAATGGGCAGCCTGTCGGCAGGATGATGGTTGACACGGGAGCGACAGTCAATATCATGCCATACTCCATGCTACGGCGTTTGGGACATTCTAATTCAGATCTGATCAAAACCAACGTCACGCTAAGCGACTTCAATGGCCAAGCATTAGAGACGCAAGGTGTTCTGAACGTGGATCTAACCGTAGGCCGGAAAACCGTCCCTACATCATTCTTCATCGTCGACAGCAAAAGCACTTACGCTGTCCTGCTAGGGAGGGATTGGATTCACGCCAACTGCTGCATTCCATCCACAATGCATCAATGCCTGATACAATGGGATGGAGATGAAGTGGAGGTCGTCCATGCAGATGACTCGATCGAGGTCTCTATAGCTGGCATGAACATCTGGGACGCGGAAGACCAAGGGCCGCTCTCTGGAGTTAGTTTGGACGGCTGTGAGCGTATCGAGGTTACAAAAAACGGGGTGAGGCTAGTCTTATCCACTGGCCTGACAGAGTAGCTACACCAAAGTCACTAGACGTACGTGGCAAGGCCGATCCCTGCGATCGGCCCCAAAAAATAAAAATAAGTTGTAAACCTTTGTTGAGCAATGCAATCAAAAAGGAGGCCGATTCTAGCAATCGGCCCAAATTATCCTTGCCATATGTTTTGCCTGTGTTCAGCATTGACCTAGCAGGTGACGGAAAGCTAGGGTATGGGTTTACATCGGCTGATGAGCTAGAAGAGATTGACATTGGTCCTGGGGATAAGCCACGACCAACATTTATCAGCAAAAAGTTAGATCCGCATCCGAGAGTCGATGATAGCGTTGTTGAAAGAATACCCGGATTGTTTTGCACGGGATTACACGGAGATGCCCGGGTTAGACAGGAGCATCATTGAGCATCGGCTCCCTCTTAAGAAAGGATTTCGGCCATTCCAGCAACGAGCACGACAGATGAAGGCCGAAATTTTAGAAGAAGTCAAGAAAGAGATCGAGAAAATGTTGGCCGCCGGGTTCATCAGGCCATGCAGGTACGCTGAGTGGATTTCTAGTATAGTACCTGTGGAGAAAAAGGACGGCCGATGGCGCGTTGCCATAGATTTTCGGGATCTCAACAGAGCCACTCCTAAGGATGAGTATCCAATGCCAGTAGCAGAGACATTGATCAACGCAGCTGCTGGTCATAAGGTTTTAAGTTTCATGGATGGCAATGCCGGTTACAACCATATTTTTATGGCTCCAGAAGATATAAACAAGACTGCATTCAGAGTACCAGGTGCAGTGGGCTTGTTCGAATATGTGGTCATGACATTCGGATTGAAAAATGCCGGCGCAACATACCAACGAGCCATGAATTACATCTTTCATGATCTGATCGGCAAGTTGGTGGAGATCTACATTGATGACGTGGTAGTCAAGTCTGTCTCGGTAGAAGGACACTTGGAGGATTTGCGACGCATCCTGGACCGAACTAGGAAATTCGGACTAAGAATGAATCCAAAGAAGTGCGCCTTTGGTGTGACGGCCGGTCAATTCCTGGGCTTCTTGGTTCATGAACGCGGGATTGAGATCGGCCTAAAAAGTCAGGAGGCAGTGCGAACAATGAAGCCGCCTACCACGAAGAAGGAGCTCCAGTGCCTCATCGGCAAAATCAATTTCGTCAGAAGGTTCATCTCCAACCTGTCAGGATGAATCGAGCCGTTCATGGGGTTGGTAAAGATTAAAGCTGATGAGGAATTTCACTGGGGGCAGAGCAACAGCGAGCGTTCGGCGAAATTAAAGAGTATCTCACGAAGCCGCCTGTGTTGGTTCCGCCCCAGCAGGACAGACCATTCTATATTTATCTGTCAATAGCCGACACTTCCATCGCCTCAGTGGTGGTGCAAGTTTATGATGGTCTGGAGAAAGTCGTTTTCTACCTCAGCAGAAGGATGTTGGATGCAGAAACTAGGTATCCCGAGATCGAGAAGTTGTGCCTCTGCCTATTCTTCACCTGCACCAAGCTTCGTCACATCTTGCTGACCGCAGAAATCGTCATCATATGCAAATCAGACGTCGTTAAACACATGCTGTCGGCCCGTGTGCTGAAAGGCCGACTCGGTAAGTGGATGTTTGCGTTATCGGAATTCGACCTCCGGTATCAACCTGCGAAAGCGGTCAAGGGACAGGCATTGGCCGATCTTATTGCTGAACGAATCAACACTGACATAGCAGCATTGTCTGTGTGTGCATGGGCAATGTTTTTCGATGGATCGGTTTGTGATGATGGTTGCGGCATCGGAATTCTACTCGTGTCGCCTCGGGGGGCAACATTTTCCTTCTCCATCAGGCTACCTACCCCTTGCACCAACAATGTCGCTGAGTATGAAGCAATACACAAGGGTATGGAGTTGCTTGTGGAAGCTGGGGCCGAAGCAGTGGAAGTTTTTGGAGACTCCAAATTGGTGATTTCCCAGCTCACGGAGGAATACAAATGTGAGAGCGAGTCCCTCTTCCCATTATGGATGCAATGCCGTGAGCTGATGGCCCAATTTAGGTACATAAACTTCAGTTCGATCCCAAGGTCGCAAAATACCGAGGCCAACGATCTTGCACAGATGGCGTCAGGTTATAGGGACGTAGCAAATGGAGCCGATGTTCAGGTACAGTTCCTGGAACCGGATGACTGGAGAGCCGATATCTTCAATTACTTGAAAGATCCGTGACGTGGGCATTACCCTACGGGTAACCAGTATTGCCCTATCCGGTACTGACAAATCGGAGGCCCATGAAGATACCTGAAGGCGAGATGGGCCACTAGGTCGGCGCACCAGAAGATTCCTTGACGGACAAGATCAAGGAAGCGAACAAACAAGGAAAGATTGGATCTAAACTACTGTAAACCTAGTCGTACTACGGTTAGGATCTCTTGAGACACTGGCCTCCTATATAAAGGCCAGGAGAGGGGCTGCCGAAGGACACAATCAATTTTAGCAGCAATAGCCAACAGAAGCTTAGAACTAGGTTACCCTAGCAACTAGCATCTCGACGAGATCACAGCCGAACTATTCGGCACCCCATTGTAATCTGTTTTCATCATAATCAAAGAACGAGACGAGGCGAGGACGTAAGGGTTTTACCTCATCGAGGGCCCCGAACCTGGGTAAATCGCTCTCCCCGCTTGTACGTGTACCGATGTCTCGTGTCGGCTTGCGGGATTCCATCAACCCTAAGCCCCTATCGGAGGGCATTGCCGAGGAGCACCCTCGACAATTGGCGCCGTCTGTGGGAACCCTGTTAGCACAAGGCAGGGCATCGGCAGATCCGATCATGACATCGGCACCCTCATCGGCAAACTTGCTGGCAATTTCGCCAGCAAGTTCGCCAGTAACTTCATCAGCAACCTCATCGACGCCATCGTCGCCCGTCCTGGGAAGCCCGATTCGATTCGGCTCCTACGAGTTTACTCCACACAGCGAGTCCTCCCGTTCAAACTTTTCGGATCTACAAGGGAACATGGAGATGACCTTCGGTAGCGTCCATTACAACGTCAACGCAGAAGGAATCCTTCAACTGCTGGAATCCCCCACGTCCGGATCGACAAGTTCGAACGCATCGTCTTCAGTCGATCTGTCGGCTGGCCTAACGGGATCAACGTGCTCTCCTACACCATCGGCTCCTCGCTCGACGTCCTCTATGTCAGTAGGGTCGGACGTTTCTTCATCTTCGAAATTAACCTCGTATTATTGCCTGAACTGCGACACCAGGCACGGACTGGGATCTACCGACACGCCGTTCATCTGCAACGCCCAGTACTTATCGGGAGAAGACAGTATCGACAGCACCATCCTACGAACCAACCAAAGGGCGGCACCCCATCAGGTCTATGTCGCCAATAACACAGGGAACGCAAGGCGCAGAGGAGACGAGGACCATACCCCCCGCTCTAGCAGAAGGGCAAGTTTTGAGGACAGCGCCAGCAACCGCGATAGTGATTACACCATTGCGGATGAGGAGTGGGCGGCAGCTCGGGCAGCAGTACTCAACAACACGCCGCTCCCCGCAGGAACCTCGGTCGGAACCCTCAATGCTTACCGCTCCATACTAGAGAAAAACCGAGAACACTTGTCGAAAGAGCAAGCCTCCCTCGAGAGACGCTTAACTGCTGCGGATCGATCCAGCGAACGACGAAGGGGTTCACAGGGGAGTGCCTCCCGAAACACCCGGGGAGCGAGGCAAGCACCGGTCGAGGATGTCCAGGCTTTCGGAAGATGACGCCAGAGAGATAACGTCAAATCTGACTAAATCTTTCATGACCACGGATACCGCGGGCATGCCACGGCCAAAAACCATTGCAGCAGCAACGACCAACCTCGCTGCTTACCTCATCAACCAGCGCCCTGAAGGATCTATGGCTCAGGCTCACCGAGGTGCCCTCGAGAGTCTCGCGATATTGGGAAACAACCTGGTCCCGCAAAGGAAAAAACTATGGCCCAAGGCAGTGGGTCAAAACATCATGCGAGAGACGCTCGGGACGAGATCACCCAGAACAGGATCGACAAAGCAAGGCGTCGACGCGCCACCAGGAAAGACGACGATAGCGATTCTTCGGATGAAGACCAGGAGTACGACGGCGAGCTCAGGGGAGCCGACTGCCTAAGTTACAAGATACGCGAAGCAATGCCGCCTAAAAAGTTGAAGCCTACCCCTACTGACGCCGCCAAGTACGATGGGTAGCAAGAACCAAGATCTTGGATAGATGATTACCTGCGGACGGTGATCTTGCACAAAGGAAACCGGATAGCGGCAATGCAATGCTTACAACTTTACTTGAAGGATTCGGCACGGGCACTGGCTACGGGGTCCGCCGAAAGGTTCCGTCAAATCATGGGATGACCTAGTAGACGCCTTCGTTGCCAACTTCCAAGCAACATATAAGAGGCCCGTCGGGATCGAAGAGCTACGGAATTGTCGGCGAGAAGCAGAAGGAGTCGATGCGTTCTTACATTGGGAGATTCACAAAGCTCCCGAATGCTGCCGAAGACGTATCCGTCGACGAAGCAATCGATGCTTTCAGCGACGGCGTCCAGCGGGAAAGTTACATAGAAGAACTCGGGCGCAAGAAGCCAAAAACCATAACCAAGTTAATGGAAATTGCCAACAGCTGGGCCGACGGCGAAGATAACGTACGAAGGCCACGGCAGCGCAGCGATGACGAAGACGATGATCAGCCGAAGCACGACTCGGGTAGCCGAAGGGATGGACACAAGAGGAGGAAAAACCGCAACTACGATGATAACAATGCGGTAGCGACGAGGGTATGCCAATCGGCGGGACGACCGAGACGACGGGCACGATGGTAACCGGAACAACTGCGGGAACCGTGGTAACTATAAACCACGGCAGCAGAGGACTCCCGAACTACCCTACGCTGAACAGGTCAACGCCCCTTGTTACCTACATTCGTATGTCGATTCCAAAGACGGCAAAACGAAGTCGAGTCACCTGCTCAGGGATTGTCGACAGTTCCTTGACATGCACAAACTCATCCAGCAGTCAGGCCAACAATAGCTACCACCACCGCCACCACCTCCACCGCAGCACCAAGTCCAGCAGGCTCAACCCAACGAGGCATTCCCACCGCCACGTGGGCAGATGAGTATGATCCACAGGACAGGCGTTTCAAAAAGAGAGATGAAGAGGCTCACCCGAGAGATCAATTTGGCAGAAAGCATCATGGCAAACATCCCTGAGTACGTCGACTGGTCTTCTCAGAGCATTACGTTCAGCCGAACAGATCATCCGATGACCATACCAAAACCAGGACATGCCGCTCTGGTAGTCGAGGCACAAATTGGAGGGTTCAAGATGAGCAAAGTGTTTATGGATGGCGGAAGCGGGATAAACCTGATATTCGTCGATACAATCAGGAGTATGGGAATCACCATGAGCATGTTGGAAGAAACGGACACTCGCTTCCACGGGATCCTCCCAACCGCACCGGGATACTCTCTTGGCAAAGCTTACCCGAATGTCATCTTCGGCAAAGCCGATAATTTCAGGAAGGAGAAAATCGAGTTTGAAGTGGTGAGCCGGGAATCACGGTATCACGCTATACTCGGAAGACCAGCTTATGCCAAGTTCATGGCTGTGCCGCATTATGCATACCTCAAGCTGAAAATGCTCGGGAACAATGGGACAAACCTCACGAGTCCATGGAAGTTTTTCACGCTCGGACAATTGCGATCGCGACTTTCGGAGGATTGCTGCAAAGTTTGGGCCACGGCGAGAAATCGTCGGCCCTCCGCCCAAGCTGTCCTTACGAGAGATCAAGGAAGAAAAAGATGGCGAGGAAATCAAGAAGAAGCCAGCCGCTCTCGCCCTTAAAGCATCGGCAGCTGAGGCTTCGGCAGCAGAAGCTTCGGCAGCAAAAGGCTCGGCAGTTGACGGCACAGAAGGCCTAGGAGATAGCAAGACGATGGCAACCACCGTTCAAACCCTTGATGAAACCAACAACGCTGCTGCAAATACTAACGCGGTGAAAAAGCCAGAAGAAGAGAAGAATCCCTTCCTTGCCTAAGCAGCTTACTAGCTTTTATTACGTTTTTTTTCCTTCATTATAAACAGGGCCTCCCTCCCTCCGCCCTTTAGCACCATCCTTATTTTACCAATAAGAACTTAAAGCTTCGATTCTTGTTAAACATTGCAGTACCTATAAACTTCTAAACCCCATCACTATGTAAACATAGTACAGGGCCGAAGATTGAGCTCCAAAAAGCCTCTGCGAGTGCTAAAATGACGACATCTTTCCCTCTGCTTTAGATGCCTCTACGAGCGCCGAAAAAAGCAAGAGTTTGGGAAAACTTACACACAACCCACGCTCGATATTTCACTTATGGAAATACCAAAGAGCAACGGGCCCATCGACAGAATTATTACACCCGAAAAATTCGGGAATAACCGTCGAACTTTACAAACGGTTGAAAGCAAAGTTGCGCATACAACAGGTTTAGCAAAACCTGCAACACGAGCTGATCACTCATAATGATTTGCTAACCAACTAATACTCATACATCCAACGAGCAATTAAGCTCCGCCCCTTTTAACATTTGCCAACGGCATGGTAAAAATACATATTCATGTATCAACCAGACAAAAAGTTGCGGCTCAAAAATCCGAACACTCGGATGGACTAGCCAAAACAATTTACAGAAGTAATTTTACACCTTTACATCACCCTTGCGGAGTTTCCTTTTCCTCAGGTACCTTTGACATCTCCTCCAGCCTATCGACAATTATATGGGCAGGTGCTAAAACCTTCGGGAACAGTTCTTCGAGATCACCAGTTGCATTGGCGATAGACAACAAGCAAGCCGAAGGATAGCAAGCAAGCACAAGGGCAAGCGTGCACTTAGCACCTGCAAAGACTTGAGATCTTACCAGTTCCCGAACCTTCTTGGCGCTACCAAATTCAGACATCAAAGTCAAAAGGGTAGGAGGAACTGCATTCAGAGGAAACATTGTTTTCCAAACTACCCTCATAGCCCTGTAGCACTTGTCGAAGAACTGGTGGACCTGTTGCACTCGATCTTGAAATTTGACGACAGCCGAGGCCTTCGAGTGTTCCCGCCAGAAGATCTCCTCAGATGAGGAAAGCTGAGTCAAAGCATGCACTCGTTCGTGTATCCGCTTGTTCTCCTCCGCATGGTTCAACGCTATGACTGCCAAAAGAATTAGTAAAGACTCAGGCAAGAAGTTGCTAGCAAACAAGCTAGGGGATCAGGGAACTTACAGTTTAAACTCTCGGAAGCCTTATACAGTTCGCCAAGAATGTACTGCTCCATGTCGGCTGCAATCTCGCTCTTCTTATTGATGATGGCAGCTAAGGCATAAGTGCTGCGTAAGTCCTTTTCCATCTGCGTGATCCGGTCTTTCATGCGCTGGATCCGATCGCTTTCAGGAAGAGCACCCGACGAATCGTCTGCGAACGAGGGTACTGGGAAGACCTGCAGAAAATACTGATTATAAAAAGGTAATGGATATGGTACAGCCGAACATCCAAAATAACTCCCATCGGGAGGAGTGCAAGATGGTGATATCATAACAAAAGTGTGCTAATAACAATGCTAGCACGGAGTTTATTACAAAGCATGAGTTTTGGCGGACAGAGCAATGTTTCGCATCAGCTCAAGGCACAAGTTTGTTACAAGAATCAAGGGAGCTGAGTTTGAGTCGATGAACTAGGGCCGGCCGATGATTTCCTTGATGAAACTAGTTCAAGGAGGCGACGGGCACAAGTAAGAGCGGACGCCTTAAAGGTGCTCAAATCAACGAGTTGCCCGTCTTGCTCTTTTGGAAGCCCCTTAGTCATTTCCTCGATGTCACCCTTAAAGCCGTAACCCATCATAAGCTGGAAGGCAAGGACAGCGCCAAAAGTACGCGAGGTATGCTTGAATACCTCGATGACCTCCTTGGTGTCAACCGCGAAGGTATCGATCAGCTGTCCCAAGGTTTTCTCTTGCTTGATCTTGGGGAAGATCATCGAATGCATCCGCGCCAGAGCACCCTTCCCCTTCACAAGAAGCTCTCGTGTAAGCTGGTGAGAAGCGAGAATTGTCGACACAGCGTTCGCTGGGGAGTTATTTGGATCTCTCTCCAGGGCATCGACAGGAATGTTTGCTGCTTCTGTAGTAGAAAGGAAGAGGAAAATTCAGTCATTGACAAAAAGTTTAAATCCATAAGAATGTCACTCGACAGAAGTATGTTAGAAATTACCAAGCAAGGCCAAAGAAGATTGGCGAAGGACTTCATCCTTTTCGGCTGCTCGAGCCTCAGCCACCAGCCTGGATGCTTCTTCTTCCTTCAGCTTCCCTTTCAGTCTGGCCAGCTCATCCTTCAGAGAATCAATCTCTTGGCGAGCCGCGGCAGCTATCTTGACTGCGCCATCCAGCTTTGAGGAGGAAGATTCGACTTCCTCTTGCAGCCGAACTTTGTCAGCCTCTAGAGAAGTGAATCGGGAGGCGAAAACCTCCAGAGAAGAGATAACACCACGCAGGTCCTTAAGAGAGAAAGAAAAACAATTAAACAGGGCACGCTCCAAGAAATTCAGTATTAAGATCAGAAGAGGACTTACGGAAAAAGGAGCCGCGGTAGCGACGATTGGAGAAATATCCTTCCCTTTGGAAAGGGAAGACGCAGTCGATGCTTGAGCCACGGGGGCAGCCTTAGGAGCCGAAGCTTCGGAAGCCACCACGACTGGCGAAACGGCATCAGACTTGGCCTTTTTAGGAGGAGGCTCAACAAAACCCTCGTCACTACGAAAGTAAACAGTCGGCCGTGATTAAAATAGGAGCACGACAGATAAAAAAGGCACAGTATAACCTTCGAAAGGAAACTACTTACGTGTCGAAGAGATCATCTTCATCGGCGAAGCCGCCGGTTGATCTCTTCGCGGGAGAAGCCTTGGCCCCATCCGCAGCTGCATCAACAAAAGTATCACGATCAGCGTCGACATTGCGCACTGATCCGTCTGCGGTACAGGTGTTATCGGCTGAGGAGGGAAGATCAGCATGGGCTACTTCAAGATTCATTGGACCATTATATTCATCCTCTAAACCTGTTTGATCCATGGTATGAAAATCTATGGGGATTGAGGAGCCTTTTCCCTCAGAAGTGTCATCCGGTGAGTCATGTGTATTATCAGAAGGCACGAGGATCTGACAAAGAAGAATGACAAATGAGAACAAAGATAATTATGTCAGCTAAGCAAAGAGTTGTAATAAGAGATATGAAAAAGAAAGGAAAGTACCCCTAATGGCGGATGATCAACGTCTAGGGGAGCATAAGAAGAAATCAGCGGAATCGAATCTTCCTGGTTAAAGGAAGTGAGGCGACGAACTTCATCGAGCAATTCTTTTTCTGATAGATCGGCAGCATTGATCCTGGTCACATCCTTTGGACCTGAGTACAACCACATCGGGTGAATTCTGGCCATGACTGGTTGGATTCGGCGCCTCAGGAAAACTGCTGCCACCTCCGTACCAGTCATAGTTTGGCCGTCAGCTTCTTTAATTTGAAGGAATTTGGCAAACAATTCTTCGGCTGAGTCCCTTTCATCGGTCGAGAGAATGTTCTTCCAGGAGTCTTTAGGTTTGGCTTCAGAAATGTCGGCATAGCAGGGGAGTCGACATTCGGGTGACGAGGAATCCTTAACGTAAAACCATTTCAGCCTCCATCCTTGCACGGACTCTCTCATTGGGAAATTAAAGTAATTAACTTCTGAGCGAGCAACAAAACCTACTCCTCCGGTGACAAAATGCCCATTACTACTGCTGTATCTTTTCACATAGAAAATCTTCTTCCACAGCCCGAAGTGAGGCTCAATGCCCAAAAACGCCTCGCAAAGGGTGATGAACACAGCAACGTGAAGGATCGAATTGGGGGTAAGTTGCCATAATTGAATTTCATACGTCCGCAAGAGATGGAGGAGGAATCCATGAGCAGGGAGTGAAAGGCCTCGATGAAGAAAAGATAAGAACATCACAAAAAATCCAGCGGGAGGATCAGGCCGAGAGATCGCACCCGGAAGGATTACATCTCCGGCATTGGAGGATATCAATCCTAGGCTTCGAGACCTGTTTTCATCACGCTTGGTGACGGTTGAAGCTACCCAATCCCCGGGTTTGGCCATCGAGCCCGACGGCGGCGGCGGCGCCGGAGGCTGGGGAGGGGCGTTTGGAGCGTTCCCCTTCGGAAGGGAAGAAGAAGACCTGGCAGCGGCACCTTCGCTGGTGGAGCTAGCAGCGCCGGTGGTGTTCCTCTTCTTCACCATCGCGAGATCTGGAGAAGATTGGAACTGTGGCGGCGGCGCGACAATGGCGAAAAAAAAGGGGAGAACGAGGAGATGCTGTGGGAACCGTGGAGAAGATTGAGAATCTTTTGCCTTTGGGGATTTTAAGAAGTTAAGAAAGCACGTGGCGCTTGAGGAAGGGAAGGAACTGACGGCCCACCACGCCCACGATTGCGCAAAAATTGAGGAGCCACCTCGGCCGTTACGCGTACAGTGGTCAAGCCCTAAAACACTGATTGAACAGGGCTAGGGCTAGCTCGTCATGATGGACTCGTCAAATCAGCGCTTATCGCATCATGACGTCATGATTGAAAGCATCGTACGAAGCATGATAGACGTTACATGAATGACTCGGAAGCTATTCGACAGGACAAAAGGGACTCACGAGTGCTCGACGTTAGCTCTCGGTTACAAGCGGTTACACCTAGACACTCCCATCGGGAGCGCATGATGTGCATCCAATAAAAGTTTTTTGCACTCCAGGATCATGCCCGGGGACTTGATTCTGTGTAGAGTAACATTGTTTTGCCATCGGCAGTTAACCAACAAAAGTTGGGCACGTTGCTCATTATCCTTTGCGTGAGGAAAATATATCGGATGACCTATGAAGACTTGCGAAAAACTCGGCAGAGGAAAGCATTCGAGTAGTACAACTTGAGTCTACGCACGGACTGCAAGCATCCGTACCTAGACTCGGGGGCTACTCCCATCGGGAGCGCTGACGCGCACCCGATAAAAAGAAGATGAGCAAAATTAAGATGAACAAGAACAGTGAAGAAGAAGAATATCATAAGAGGACATGCATTAGTCTCTACCCGAATTATCTTCGGCTAGACACTCGGGGGCTACTGACGTGGGCATTACCCTACGGGTAACCAGTATTGCCCTATCCGGTACTGACAAATCAGAGGCCCATGAAGATACCTGAAGGCGAGATGGGCCACTAGGTCGGCGCACCAGAAGATTCCTTGACGGGCAAGACAAGGAAGCGAACAAACAAGGGAAGATTGGATCTAAACTACTGTAAACCTAGTTGTATACGTTTAGATCTCTTGAGACCTGGCCTCCTATATAAAGGCCAGGAGAGGGGCTGCCGAAGGACACAATCAATTTTAGCAGCAATAGCCAACAGAATCTTAGAACTAGGTTACCCTAGCAACTAGCATCTCGACGAGATCACAGCCGAACTATTCGGCACCCCATTGTAATCTGTTTTCATCATAATCAAAGAACAGACAGGCAGGATGTAAGGGTTTTACCTCATCGAGGGCCCCGAACCTGGGTAAATCGCTCTCCCCGCTTGTCTGTGTACCGATGTCTCGTGTCAGTTTGCAGGATTCCATCAACCCTAAGCCCCTATCGGAGGGCATTGCCGAGGAGCACCCTCGACAATCCGGCTCGGTGGGCACCTAAACGGATAAGGTACAAGGCCATAAAATATGTCCTCATAGGAGATGACATGTTCTACATGACTTTAGAAGGGTTGCTTCTCAAATGTCTAGGACCAGCCGAGTCAAATCGGCTCTTGCACGAAGTACACGAAGGAGCTTGCGGAACTCACCAATCGGCTCATAAGATGAAATGGCTGATCAGGCGATCAGGGTTCTATTGGCCCACCATGCTTGAGGATTGTTTTAAGTATTATAAAGGGTGTCAAGCATGTCAGGTGTTTGGGAAAATTCAGATGGTACCCGCATCAGCAATGAATCCCATCATCAAGCCTTGGCCTTTTCGAGGTTGGGGCATGGATATGATCGGCAAGATCCATCCTCCATCGAGCAAAGGCCATAATTGGATTTTGGCCATCACAGATTACTTCACTAAATGGGTGGAGGCCGTCCCTATGAAATCAGTGAAATCGGAAGATGTTATCAGTTTTGTGAAAGAACATGTCATTCATAGGTTCGGGATTCCCCAGACTATCACGACCGATGGAGGTTCGGTCTTCATTTCTAAAGAGTTTAGAAAGTTCTGCGAGGATATGGGAATCAAGTTGATCCGATCGTCTCCGTATTATGCTCAAGCAAATGGACAGGCTGAAGCGTCCAATCAGAGCCTTATCAAGCTGATCAAGAGGAAAGTCGATGAGCACCCTAGACGTTGGCACGAGGTACTGTCAGAGGCTTTGTGGGCTTATCGTATGGCATGTCACGGAGCGATAAAAACCTCGCCATACCATCTGGTCTACGGACAAGAAGCCGTATTGCCCTGGGAGATTACAGCTGGCTCGAGACGTATTACGTTTCAGAATGATTTAACAACTGAAGAATATGCAGCCCTGATGAGTGATAGCATTGAGGATGTAACGGAACTCAGACTTTGGTCACTTGAGAAGATCAAAGAAAACAAAGCCAAGGTAGCACGTGCATATAATAAGAAGGTGAAACCGAAGGAGTTCCACGTTGGTGACTTGGTATGGGAAGCTGTATTGCCATTGGGGACTAAGGATGCAGAGTATGGTAAATGGTCTCCAAATTGGCACGGACCGTACAAAGTCGACCAAGTCTTGAAGGGCAATGCATACATGCTTGAAGAGCTGAGTGGTGCGAAATTTCCAATGGCTGTCAATGGTCAGTATCTCTAGAAATATTTCCCGAGCATGTGGGATGATGGACAGTAAAATATGGGGGCCGATGCATGAAATCGGCCAGTAAATTTTTTTTTACTAAACGAAGCACAGCCGATGCACTGACATCGACTTTAGAATTGAAAAGCCGATGCGTAGCCATCGACTCTAGAGGAACAAACCGTTATGAACAGGGGCTGGCCCTGCTGGCGTTTTTTGGTAAGAGACCGATGCGTTGCCATCGGCTCTTTGAGCATTGATCTGCTGAGACAGCCGGCAAAATCAAATCAAAGCGTTCTTCATTGATTAAAGGGGGATTTTTACAATGAAGAGCCAAATGCTCGCAAAAGGAAGAACAAAAGAAGGATCTACGGCCTAATATGCTACTATTAATCCTATGCTAGCAAATTCTAGCCTAGGGGTCGTCGCTGCCCTCGTCGTCGCCATCTTGGCTGTCGTCGGCGCTGCTGCCGGCGGGGTCCTCGTCGCTGCTGCCGAAGCCCTCGGCGGGGGCTCCGTATTCCTCTTCGTCATCATCATCGTCGTCGTCGTCCTCCGACCCGGCGCGGAAGCGCTTCCTCGGCGGGTACTCGTCGGAGGAGGTGTCATCCTCCTCTTCTTCCTCCTCGTCGGAGGAGGTGAAGTCGTCCCAGGAGAAGCGGTCATCCTCGCTCTCCGCCTCCAGCTCCCCGTCAACAAGGAACCGGAGGTCGTCTTCTCCGTCTGTCAAGGACTTGTTATCCTCAGACCAGACGGAGGAATCATGGTCCTCTTGGTCCCATGTAGTTGGGGCGAGGATATCGTGTGCCGCCAGCGAGCCCCATTCCGGCGTCGGCTCGCGGAAGGGAGAGGACTGGAAGGAAAGACCCGAGGAGGCAGAGGAGGAGGAAGAAGAATCCATGGTGCAGAAGGGGGTTTTTCGAGTGCTAATGGGCAGAGGATGAAGGAGCGAACTGCTCGATGCGGTTAAAATAAGGGGGATATAGTGGAGGTAATTCAATGCTGCGGCGGTTTCCGAGGACGTAGTGCCAAAACTGTCAAGTCGTGCAGTACAAAGAAGTTGAGAAGGCAAGGCATCATGATGAAGGATACTGCAGCGAATCTGCTCTGCCACGCGTGGCCCGAAAACAGAGTGGTTTTGGAATTACCATTGCCAAAACCAGGGGGGCATGTGTTATCACCAGATTTTAACCGGATCAGGAGATGGGCCGTGATTTAGATGGGCTTAGAAGCTACGCACGTAAAATGGTTCTGAATCGGCCTTGTGCGAAAGTTTGGGCTAAATTGCCCGTGTATCTGTAAATTATAGTAGATTCCGTGTCGGTTAGAATTAAGAGATAGAGTTTAGCTCGTACACAATTGGGTTTGTTCCCAAGTTAGAAAGTCTACGGACTATAAATATGTATCTAGGGTTATTAAGAAGGAGGACGATCACGTTCACAACAAACCAATCCAGGCGCATCGCCACCCCTTGTTTCGAGGGTTTCTTCCGGGTAAGCGTCATGCTGCCTAGATCGCATCTTGCGATCTAGGCAGTATCTGTTTATTCGTTGCTTGGTGTTGCTCGTGCTGAAGCCTTGTTGATGGCGAACAATACTGTTTATCGTAGATGTTTTGGGGCTGACGTGGATACTTTACTAATACATTCGCTTAGCTATGTTGCCCCTCGATATCTAGCTGTCTTTGCACCTATCTTGGGTGTAAGGGCAACATCTTGCTTAGTCTTTACTTAGTAGATCTGATCTGTTATAGTTTCTCCTTGTTCTTCAAGGATTAGTTTGATATCTGCATGATTAGGCCTTGCAAACGGGTTGAATGATCCAGTAGTGCGTAAAGGCGTGGTTTGCTGGTCTTAGAGGGATTGTTCCGGTAATCGACGTCACGTTGGTTTTTAGGCCTCTTTAGGATTGGTTTTTCTATTATCTTACGTATCTGCCAGGCTCAACTACGTGTAGGATGTTCCGGTTATGCGGTGAAAACCCTAAACTGTCGTAGATTGACTTATCTTGGTATCGATTAGGCATGATCCCCATGTTACCGCAAATCTAACTAAAACCATGGGGCAATCGGCTCTTTGAGCCGATCCACAGGGTAACCTAAGAGCCGATCGGGGCTCGTATTTAATGTTTACGTGTTTGCCATGCAGGAAATTAATCGAAGCAGTCCATCACCTTCCTGACCAGGTATAGGTCAGGTGGCACGCCCTCGCACCGGCTAGGACGTGCGTGCCGGAGCATTACGGGCCGTTGCCCGAGGGATCAGGGCCCACCAGCAGTCCTAGGAGCCTCCCGGCTCTCCGTGTTGCCCGTCGTTGCTCGCCGGTGGGTTTTGGTAGGCAACAGTACCTTGTGCACAATGTGATGGGATCTCAATTTGAGCCAATATAATGGCCATATGTTCATGCTATTTGCTTGTTTCTCTTGTTTTTCGATATTTTAGAAAAAATATCCCATGACTAATATGCATTGATCCGGTGGAAACATCTCGATGCATGATAATTTTCACATCCATAAACCAACGCAAATGACCGCGCGCATATATTTTAAACATCTAAAATGCGTTAGACCGTTGGAGATACCCTTATCCCTCCGTGCCATCCCTGATCCCAGTCCCGCCCAATGATTAGCGCGCGTTGATATCATCGCGGAATTTTGGCTCATTATTGGACCAATTGTCTTCAGCTCATTTAGCTGGATAGTAGAATTATCATCTCTTATCAATCCACGATGCGATGGCGCCGACATGAGACATGTACACAGTACACTGGACCTAACTACAATCAGCAGTAGCAAGGAGTGCCGAAGCGGCTAGCTAATCATTAGCGGTCTAACCCTTCTGACCGCAGGACGTAGCTACCTTAGCATTTTTTTTTTTGAACACGCATATATGATCATTATAAACCTTGCGATCGGGCCGAAACCATTTCTTTACGTTTGTATTTGGGTATCTGTAAGGTAGGAGTTGGACCGGGCTACCTTATCCACCCACGCGGCTGCTAGTCGGGCGCGGCCGAATAATAAGATCCACCAAGAAGACCATAGAGACTGTTAGGTCTACCTTGTCATAAGGGAACACCCCGGAAAAAAATGAAGGATCAGTAAATACCAGTTTCGATCATTAGCTCGAGCACTGACAAGTTATGAAACCATCAGTTCTGTCCCAGTCATCACCAGCGTTACGCTGGATAAGATTGGTAATCGGAGCTGATCATGTTGTATGCAGGTTGAGGTGCCCACATCTGATATGCCGTAGCAGAGCAGCTCATCTTCGTTCCAGAGGGTCAGAGGAGGCTGCAGCTTAATTAGGCACGCCAGCTGCATATCGCAGACTCCCGCTGCCGCTCTATCTGTAATTCTGTATGGCTTGATCCGGGACGAGGATCGAACCAGGGATAGTTCTAAAAAAAACTACTCCAGCTTTGATGCTTTCCCTGCCACTGCCCGCAGGCAGACACGGCGGCAGAGCTGGTGAAGGCCGGAACCTGTGCGTGCGAGACATGTTGTGTTGTGTTGTGTTGGGCGGCGGCGCACGGCTGCCGGCCGGAGAAAAGAGGCCGGCATGCATTCCGCCCTTACCCGCAGTACGTGCGGTGCCAGCGCGTCCCATCATTTCCAGATACGCGTACATGGTGCAATCGAGCGATGCGCGACTGTGTGTTTCGGTCAAGGTAGGTAGGTACGTGCACCGATTTTAATCGCCAGAGAACATGGATGCACATTGATGAAAGCTTCCATGATTAGCGCCAGATTTTCGACCGCCATTGTTGTAGAACAGAGACATTCATCCGTGCACGCACTACCCTTCTAGGAAAGTTTGACACCGCGATCACATTCGATCGATTTTCAACGAACCACATAAATATCACATGACTCCACGCCCTGCCCTTCTACACAAAAATGGAACACTTTGACGCGGTAGTCACGTTCGATCGATTTTCAGCAAACAACATAAATATTCACATCACTCCAGTTCTCTACACTAGCTACCTCGATCCAAACAGTATATCTGATAGTCACGCGGTGCTCACTGTTAGAGATATACTATTTGGTATAGGTATATTCGGTATATGATTTGTAATCTTTACCTATCTTATCTCTAAGATAGTTTTTTTGGCCTCGAAGACTGTACTCTTATATATACACGAGTCCACCAGCTGTAACCTCCAGAATTTTTGTTGCCCTTTATTATTAATGATGTAACTTTACTCTCAAATAAATAAAGTGCCACAAGGCTTTCCTTTTAAAAAGACACCCATCAAAAATTGCTTTTCTCGCTACAGCTCCACGGTTGAGTAGGTAGGGAACACCACAAACAGAGATGCGGTTCCACATACGGACACAACGGCACACGGATACAGTGGTCAAGTAACAGTGCAGCCCACACGCAAGGACGCACGAGTGACTAATCTGGACTACTTCAAACGGAGACCCGTGAAGCATTCGCGGCCTATATGCTGCATAGCTTTGTGTCTCTGTTTTCGTTACTGTGACCTAGGATGAGTTGTTGACCCCTTGTGCAAAACGTGGCATCAGATGCTAACCTCTTACCACGTCGCCATGTTGCCGAGACCTTAAGGGCATCTCCAGCGGCGCGACGCAAACGGTCGTCCGCTTTGGTCGTAAATGGGTCTAGCACCCTCTCCAGCGGCACGACGCAAAGTGACCGGGCCGTCCGTGGGCCAGGTTTGCGTCTCGGCGGACGCTGCGCGGACGCGCAAAGTGTCCACTGCGGTCTCCATCGGGCCCGCCTGGCAGCGAGCCTGCATGGAGGGCATCGCTTCCGCGGTCAGCGCTTTCGCGTCTGCGCCGCCATGAATGCCGCGACCTTCTCGCTCGCGCGTGCACCGGCGGGCGGCGGCCGGGCTTCGCGCCGCCTTCAATGGCATCGTATCCGTGCGCGGCCGCCCTTAAAAGTCCGGCGGCCGCGTTGCTCCTTCGCCCACGGCTCCACTCGCACCACAACCGCCGGCTGCGCCATGGGGAAGAAGAACGACTTCGAGGCCTCCGGCGGCGGCGGCAAGAAGGTGCCGCTCCCCGTCACGGTGGGGTGGCTCATGCACGGCAAATGGGTGCCGTGCGGCGCCCTGGTCCGGCGTGCGGCTGCTCGGCGGTCGGCGGCTCGGCTGCCGCCGGGTGCCCGTCCCTCCGATGCACCGCGCGCGAGCACGAGCGGACCAAGGAGATCCGGCGCGAGGAGCGATATCTGCCGGAGGACCTCCGCGCCGATCCGGCGTACGCCATCGACTCGGAGAGTTGGCGTACGTGCACTGTCCACGGAGACGGACGGCGGACGACGGGCGGCTTCATGGGCGACGGGGATTATCCCTTCGGCCCTGCACCGCCGGCTCGTCGTCGGCGACGGCGCCGACGCGACGTGAGCGGCCGCGGCACAACGACCGCGAGGACGAGGACGACGACGACGAAGCCTACGCCGTCTACGACGACGACGACGACTACATCGAGGCGCTCGCGTACCATAGCGAGGAGGTGAAGGACGACGAGCGACGACTACGTCGGCCTCGTCTTCCACGAATGGCGGCGAGCCATGGCGGAGGGCCGGAACCGAGTTCCCGGACAACATGACGGACGACGAGATGGCCAAGCTCGGCCTCCTCGTCTCCGAGTACGACGCGCCGGTGCGGCCGCCGTTGCCCCGCTACGCCACCGGCCGTCATGCCGCCCGGCTCGTCCGCCGATGAAGCCCTTCGACGAGCGCTCTCGGACTCGGCGGCGCCTCCTCCACCGCCGCCACGGCCTTGGGCGCCTCCCCACCGCCGCCACGGCCTTATGTCCGGGCGCCTCCCCACCGCCGCCACGGCCTTGTGGCCGGGCTCCTCATCCGCCGCCACGGCCCGCGGCCACGGGCGCCTCCACCGCCGCCTCGGCCGCGGCCTCCTCAACCTCGAGCACCGCCATCGCGCCCGGCGTATGCTCCCCGGATGGCTACGGCCGTGGGACGTACCGGAGATCATCTTGCTCGACGGCGACGAGGAGCGGCACGGCGACGATGCGCGTAGTAGGCGTTTTAGGTTTTTTTTTTATGTTTTCAAGTATGTAAGTTATGTTTCAGTTTTTGTAAATTATGTTTCAGTTCAAAAAAATGATTCGTCCTAAAAAAAATGCGTCGTGCCGCTGAAGCCACCCCCGACGCAAACGGACGCGCGGTCGTTTTCGACCAAAAGGGCCGACGCAAACGGACGCGCGCGGACGCTAAAATGCATCGCGCCGCTGGAGATGCCCTAACCCTTTGTTTTTTTACGTTAATCGTCAGTCCGAGACGAGGATTACTGAATGATCATGACTATGAGTGGTTGCTTTGATTGACTGACTATGGTACTTCACTTTTTCGGAAACTGAATACAGTATGCTCGAGTTCTTCAGCTTTTTGCGTCCCTCGAAACCGGATGAATGTGCTCGCAGCTTTCCAGGAGGCGAAGGTGACGACACAGACGTCACCAGCCAGGCTTTAAGTGTTATCACGATCGAGCTTCAGGGCTCTCATTTTCTTGCTGACGCGTTCAAGTCCCAGCTTATTACTGAATCTGTATCAGCGGTACAGCAGAAAATTTCGATTTCCATGTCTATCTAGAGCAGTGATTTTGCATCCCTAACTCACGAGTACCACATCTGAACTCATTTGGAGCTCTACCTATAGATCAAGGAAACTAGGATCCGCAACTAGTTATGGGTGTACCCCATTTTTTAACACTTTCAAATTTTCAAAAAATGTAAAGTAAAATTATGGACCTACATTGTGTTGTATCATCCTAAAATATGACAATATGTGATCTACACTAAAAGATCTAATGATGTGTAAATAGTACATGACACTATTCACTTATGTCTTCTTTTTTTTCCGCACAGGTCACATATGGTCATATTTTGACACAAATTTTGCAGGTTAACAACATATAACATGACCAATATCCATAATTTTAGTTTACAGTTTTTCTGGAAATTTGAAAGTGTCTTGCACCCGCCACTAGTTCTGAAATGTTCCCTATCACCTAGAGATTTTACAAGTTACCGCGAGCTGATCTTGCTCTCCACGGGCAGATCCGCCGTCGTGCTCAATCGCAATCGCATCCAGGTAGGGTCCCTGTGTGGCGTCTAACGAGACTGGCAATCAGGCATGCAGAAAACACAGACCACGCATTTGCTCGCACGCGCACACTCACGCACAACTCGAGCATCTCTACATCAAGCTTCATAGACTTTGATTTTAGCCACATGGACGCAATTCAAATATAGCCAGATGTTTTTGGAGCCCAATAGACAAGCCACCCCTATGGTCAAGGTGAGATTTGGAAGCACTGGCGCTCCACGCAATGTAGGAATTCGCCTGCAGGTCCTGTTTGACAGCCACATTACTAGCCCTACAATTCCCCCAATACCTCCCCTTCCGCCCGCTCTCAAGTTTTTGCTCATCTCTCCAGTTCGCGATCAGAGTACACCCTCGCCTCTTCTGGCATGCCTCCAAAAGAGTAGTCGACAGTGTCGGCGAAGCCACGCAAATCCCCATTGAAGGAGAAGCCGACAAGCATGACATAGGAGGAGTGGCATGCCCACACATACGGTGCGCCACCGTGACGGCGTAGTGAAGGAGGCATAGCCTGGGTGGCGAGCCAGGCAGGCCGTGGGGGCGGCTAAGGAGGCGATGGTGCGGGTCTGCCTCAGTCGCGGAGGCGCGGCATTCGAATGCGTGAGCGCCTAGTCCCCTTGTCACCGGGCGCAAATGCAGGGACCAAGGCTACGGCTTTATGAGGAGCACATCCTCGTGGTCACCGGCCTTTTTCATCGAGTTGTTGCTATCGCAGATGCGCTTCGTCCACGAGTTCGTCGAGAGCGATGTGATCACCGATCCCACTATCATATTCTCGCCTGTGAAGGCACCGCGACATGAGTACTTTCGCATCTACCTCAGCAGTTCCTACACCGGCAGGGAAATGGCATCGACGACACCGATGTTCCTTGCAGCCTCTTCGGCGGCAGAGAAAAGTTTGACGCCATAGTCACATTAGATTTCAGTGGAACACACGAAGCATAGGATGACTGCAGGTCGCCGTCCACCACCCTGGCTACCCAACGACACCTATATCGATGCATGTTCAACGTTCACGAGTCGCAAGTTTCTAGGACGTCAGAACTCATGTCCTCCGCTTGGAGCATTGTTCGATGAAACAAAAAGTCTGATTTTAAACCCTGAATTCCTTAAAGTTCGGAGAAATGAACCAAGGACTATAAATCTTTGTCATTTGTATAACGTGGGGTCCAAGACCAGTCGGCTAAAGATGTCACCTATTGTTCGGCCTCGCAGCTTTGAAGACTGAAGATGGCCTAGTCATCAGCGCTGGATGGAGCGTATGGCGTGCGATGGTCATGGCGTGGGCGTTCGACCATGTCCATGAATTTAATTTGAATTGAATAGCAATCTGCGTCAGCCAATGATACCTGGCTCCGTCGCCTCCGGGCAAGTCTGGGCTGGGAAGCTCAGCGGCATAAACGCGCCGTGTCCTTCGCTCAATTGCTTGCTAGCCCACACGTACTACCACAGAGCACGCATGCATGGCAGTACGCACGCAGCAGTCAGCAGCGGTAAGGCGCGTGTCGTCACTTGTGCACGTCCCGTTCGTGCGTTGCATGGATGCACCGTTCATGTACGTCAAAACGCATATACCGTCGCTGCAGAGTTAGCGCGCCGTTCAACGCTCGTCGCCTAGCTAGCTTAGCTGTTCTTTTGGCTCCAAATGATTGATTCAATAATTATAATTCCAAATGATCGACAGTCATGATGATAAACGATGTGACTGTAACGTCGACGGATAGCAAAGGTCGCCCGTCGGGACGGTTCGGTACGTGGTCCTTGTCTATGCATGCCTTGGTCGACTCGATAGGCCGGCAGGCACTCCTTTCACGACCGTGGAAACACTGCCGCAAGCTGTTATGTGTGACGCCTGACGAACACTGGTGCATGCCAGAATGTTACGTATCCTACCACTAACTATAAAGTTACACTTACGGACGATTTTGTTACGGAAACAACCTACGGAATTACGTGGGCATACGAGACTGGTGGTGATCTTTTTCCCACCCGTGATGTTCGGGCCGTGATCCATTCACTGATTTCCACCTCAGCGCGTAGACTTCAGTCCGTAAAGAGGAGTCCGTAGGTGTAGCGTTACTCATGGTTTACCTGAAAACGATGTCCGACGCCCAAGTTCCACCGACGAGTTGAATGGCACCCTTGCGGCCCATGCAGGACACGTCATCGCTATCTTGATTCTTGCATGTACCAAGCCTATAGCTATATGTCGATGAGGAGCATAGGCTAAGCCTATCCGAATACCTAAACAGACAGAGCTAGGGGGTTTCTTCAGTATTCGGATAACCCAACTGCCAGGAGCATTCGGAAAACGCACGGCATATAGTATCATCGACCGATGGGATTGATGGCATTGTTATCTGTCCGTGCCATCCCTCATCCAAGCCCCGCCCAATAATTAGCATCATCCATATCATCGCGGAATTTCGGCTCGTCATTGGACCCATTTCTCTTCAGCTCAGAGATCTTCACTCGTCACCCCTAAAGTTGTTCCTAAAATGCGCCAGATTGAGTAATTGAGGGACGTTGTTAGTAGATGCCGCGTTTGGAGCGTGTCTCTCCCGTCGCTTCTCCCAAACATAAATTTAGAAATCTAAATTTAACTGATAACATTTGAATTCATTCAAATTTGTTATACATTCACCCCGATCTTTCAACGAAAATGATATATTCAGGTGGAGCCTTTTGTGCCTCTCCCGGTGATCATTCAAAAAAAATATTATACCGGCATGGATGCCTGCGTGCCCATGCGCGGCAAGACGCTTCACTGCCCGGCCTGCGAAAGCTGTGCAGCCATTACCCACTTGACCAGAGGTAGTCGACGGGTCTAAAACCCACGACGAAACCTCCGTCCCAATGATGCGTCGGGCCCGCCAGTCACGACGTGTTTCTCCGCCCTGTCCGGGGTGCCCGCAGCGTTCTCTGTGGAGCGGGGATGACATTGAAACGCCGGACACTGTATTAGGTCACGCTGGACGAAAATACCATTTAAAGCGGGTGGGGCGGTAAAAGAGCCGGCGCATCACAAAAAGATTTGGGTACCGCTACCATAAAGTAGTATCTCGCATCATGCAATGGCGGCTATATATGCTACATGAACACTGGACCAAACTACGATCTGTAGTACTCCATGAGTACGCTTCGCCGGAGCAGCTAGCTAATCATCTAGCGGTCTAATCCTTAAGATAGAGCTTTAGGTTAGGCAGATATATGCAGAGGGTGTACGTTACTGCTCTGGCCAGCGGGACGAAACCATTTCTTTTGGTTCAAATTTGGGTGCCTGAGCCACCGAGAGGAAGGTAGAGGCTACGTCTACCTCGGCATACAAGGGAACACACTCCAAAAAGTGGATGATTAGAAAAGACCAGTCGATCATTAGCTCGACTCGACAACTCACAAATTAAGAAACCAACATCAGGCATCAGTTCCGTCCCTGTCATCACCAGCGATAACCAGATAGGATTGTTAATCGAAGCTAATCGTAGCGGCGTGGCGAAGCAGCGCACCTCAGCTTGAGCTTCGTCTCAGAGGGTCAGACGCGGCGGCAGCTGAGCCAGGCCAGCTGCTGGATGCCGGACGACTGAGATAAAGTGGCCTGGGTATCTTTGTGACTTCATCCGGGAAGACGATCGAATCGAGGAATTAAAAAAGCTCGCCGCTTTGATGCTTTCCATGCCAACCAGGCACGGCCGGCGGCAGAGCCGGTGAAGGCCGAAAAACCGTGCATGCATGGATGCGCCCGTGTGCTGCCATGCGCCACCCAAAATGTGCTGGTCGCGCCGGTTGTTTATTCCAGCCGGCCAAGGAAATTCTGAAGTTCAAAAATCTACCAGCATTGCGCTATGTTGTTTCCAATAAGCACCGAGGCTCGATTTACTACAAGTTACCGCAAGCAATTTTTGCTGCTGAACCACGGCCGGTTGTACCCTACACAGGTTTCACAAATAACCGCAAACTGATCCTTCTCCACGACCACACGCACTGCTCTGTGTGAGAACATATCTAGTGCTACCACCCCTTTGGGTGGTACCGTGCTACCGTACAAAAAAACGTATTTTATATGTGTCAAAAAATTATACGGAAAATTGTGAGTGCTCATGAACCATGTCCCTACAATATCCCAAAATTTCATATCCAAAATCGACATGGACACTGAGAAACAAAAAAGAGAAAATCAGCATGAATAGTGTCATTTTCTGATTTGTCTTTTTGTGACACTAGGTAGCACTATTCATGCTGATTTTCTCTTTTTTATTTCTCAGTGTCCATGTCGATTTTGGATATGAAATTTTGGGATGTTGTAGGAACATGCTTCATGAGCACTCACAATTTTCCGTATAATTTTTTGACACATATAAAATACGTTTTTTTGTACGGTAGCACGGTAGCATGCAAAGGGGTGGTAGCACTAGATATCTTCTCTGTGTCTGTGTTACAGCGCGCGCGCGCACGCATGCAACGGCAACTATATTTCGCGATTTTTTTTAAATAATACACTTTTTAATATTAAATCCAGAAATAATAGTCGTTTTTGGCAAATTTCAGAAATAATACACCATCGGGGTCCGCTAACCCGAAATAGAAAAATCGGGTTCGGTGAAACCGAAGTGGAGGGAATCTGCTGGGGATGGCCAAAGTCGGGGTCAGTGCGCCCGAAGAGATGCTGTCGGCCACGCCGGGCCGTTGTCGGTCTGTCCCCTGCGCAGGAGCAGGCGGTGTCGGGGTTCTCCATCCCGAGGCGCGAGATTCGGCGCCCTGAACCCGAGTCGGGGTGGCCGCGCCCGAAACGGTGGGATTATTAATTCGGCCGACGCGCGCTGCTGCTGGCCGACGCGCCTCGCCTCTTCTTCCTCCTGCTGCTCGCTCAGTTCATCTCAGCTCTCTCTCTCGTTTGCTCTCAGCCCGACAGGTTTTCTCTCATTTACGAGCGATTTATCCAGCCATTTGTTGTAGTTTGATCACCAAATGCTGTAGAATCACCTGATCTATAGATGGGTTAGTTTTTCAGGCGTTTTGGTGGAGGTGGTGTTGGTGGTGGAGGTGGTGTTGGTGGTGGTGGAGGTGGTGGTGGTGGTGGAGCTGGTGGTGGTGGTGCTTCGCTGCGTGGTGGTGGAGCTCGCTGCGGGGTGGAGGAGCTGAGCTGGCGACGAGGTGTTTGGCACGCTTCAAGGGTAAACCCTAATTCCCGGTATTACATGGTGTAATCATAATGCATGTTGCGTTCGTTAGCTTCGCACATTAGTTAGTGTAATATGTACCGGTAGATAGTATTTATTTAGGATCTGCAGGTGCTAGATTTGTATTTATTTTAGAGTGTAGGTGCTAGATTTTTTTTGACGAGTCCGTAATTTGTATAGGTGAGCGAGATATGTCGGATAGAGTAAAATTCGTTGTTTACTTCGGTCATGGCACGGTCCGAACAACTCCGATGGGAGCTGATCCGAGCGAGTTTCAGTATGAGGATTTGCATCTGACAAACCCAAAAACATGGCGAGTTAGTCAGTTGAAGGAGTGGTTGACCGTGAATTTCGGGCTTAATCCCGAAGCATACACTGTTGGTGTGCATGCTTTGTGGAGCAGCTCAAGTACCCAGATTTTACGGCGGTTGAAGCCGATTGAGCGGACCTCTCGGTGGGTGCACCGGTTGGAAGCGTGCGAGCGCGGGGAACTCACCCCATCGCCTTAATGCTTCCGGAGGCGAAGGTGGTGAATTCCCGGGAAGGCGAGGGTGAGTTCCATCCGGGCCGGAGCGATCAAAGTTCGATGCCGGCGGCAGCGGCTTCCAATCCGGGCAGTGTAGCCATGCAGCAGGTGGTCATGACGGTAGTGTCGAGCTTGAAAGCGAGGATGAAGAAGAAGAGCAGATGCAGAACATGATGGACGAGGAAGACGAGGATGGAGTGGACTATGAGCTTGGCTCAGATGAATCCGGTGGATCCGATACTTCAGATGATAACAAAGAGGAGGATCCGATCCTTCTGGTCCAGTGCTCACGATCAGGAAGAAGAAACACAGCAGATGTACCAAGACTGGATGTCTAGTCAACATCACACTCCACCCCCAGATCCCACACAGCCCACGCAGTGCGGTCGGCACGAGCAGGGGTACATGCTTCCTCCCCGACGGCGGCAGCCACCTATCGGAGGCTACTCGCCCTCACCTTTTCAGGCTGGACCGCCACCACCGAGGCGTCGAGGGAGGGGCCGTGGTCGGTGAGATGACACTCACCGAGTCATCCGTATGGATGAGACTTATTACTACTACTATTTCCTTCATCTAGTGTATGAGTACTATTTGTATGCACCATGTATCGACTACTATTTGTATGGACCATGTATCACTACTATTTGTGTTCAACAAACATTTCAAATTCAACAAACAATTCGCATTCAAACATGAACTGATAATTAAGATACAACTTACCACTACAACATAACTCTATTCTAACAAATTAAACGCTACAACAACGCTACAACATACTGCAAGATCCATGAGACTACTGATAACTAGAACACTAAGAACGCAGCACACCCTTTCCCTTGCCCTTCGACGATGCAGCTTTCGTGGCCTTGGTGCTAGGCTCGAAGTCGTCGTCCGAGTCGACGACCGGCGGTGCAGCACTCTTGCCCTTCGACGATGCTGCGTTCTTCGCCTTCGTGCTAGGCTCGAAGTCGTCGTCCGAGTCGACGACCGGCGGTACAGCACTCTTGCCCTTCGAGGACTTGGCACTCTTGCCCTTCGACGATGCAGCATTCTTTGCCTTCGTGCTAGGCTCGAAGATATCATCGTCATCCTCACTCTCAGCCGCCCGCCGGAATGGATATTTGAAATCCCTTTCCCTATCTTCTTCGATCCTTCCATGTTAGTGACTGCCACTTCTTATTCAACCTGATAAGCTCACACCTTATCTCCCGTGGGCTACGAGCAGGCATCTTCTTCACTGGCCACCCATAGGAATATTTCTCAAATTCCCTACCCACCTTATGGAGTAAGGCGTCGCTACTGATGAACTCCTCGAATGTGTCTACCTTACTCTCCCTCATCACTTTGCGGGCCTCGTGTAGAAGAGGTTCGGCCATGAATTCATTGAAAAGACGGGGGATTCTTATATGGGGGATCCATCTTGTAGAGAGAGCACACCAAAACACAAGGAAACGATGTGGGGATTTTATAGGCTAAGAAGGGAAGAGTTTCAGCGGGAAGATGTGAGCTACAGGGTTGTGGCAGGAAAATTGGGCGGGAAAAAATAGTGAGGAATTTGGGCGGAAAAAAGTTGAGCGGGAATATTACGAGGGAACATTTGAGCGGGAAAAAAATGGAGCCAAAATTGGGCGGCACGATTTCGAACACAACATATTTGCGGCAAATTCACTTCAAATTAAGACTACAACTGAAATTAACATACATCTGTACGCCCCAAATGAAAGCAAAATACATCAGTACACTACAACTTAAATTAAGATACACAACAACACTAAAACTATAATTTAGTCGTCCTGAGTCCACCGTGGCCATTTTCCAGTCTTGTTGCCACGTTCTTCTACTGCCTTCGCCTGAGCGGCTATTTATCTCTTCCGCACCCTCTCCACTTCACGGAGGACGGAGCTCCTTGATCACCCGTTTCCTTCTCCGCCAACTGTGCCCTCTCTGCATCTCACTACAAGAAATCTGCCATAAGTTGACGAAATAAAGGTGTCACTGAAACGTCACTAATGGCTACTTGTGACGTTATTGTGACAACTTTCAAAACGTCGAAAGCTGGGAGTCAGCAATGAGTGCTTAAGACGTTCCACTTGAAAACGTCGTAGACCATCTGTGACGTTTTAAAATGTCCGCGGCGCATGACGTTCCCAAAACGTCATGGGCACCTGCCCAGAGTCCAGCGTGGCAATCCGACGTGGCAAAATTGTGGCGAATTAGAAACGTCGTTATTTGAATTCAGCCCGGTCCATTCAGCTCCTTATGTGGGCTGAGCCCATTAGTTCTGATTATTTTTTTCGGCTTTGTTGGGCCTTGGCCAGTAGCAGCCCAATTACCTCGGCCTTTTTAGCTTTTTTTTTTTCAACGGCCTTTTTAGCTGCTGTACTTACTGGGCCTGGGCCAATTTCCATTGGGCCGTGGCCTTTTTAGGACCCATTACAGTTTTGGGCCGTGGCCTTTTTAGGACCCATTACAGTTTTGGGCCTTGGCCTTTTTAGGGTCCAATATGGTTTTGGGCCTTGGCCTTTTAGGGTCCATTAAGATTTTGGGCCTAGGCCTTTATAGGGTCCACAAAGGTTTTGGGCCACAGCCTTTTTGGGGTCCATAAAGATATTGGGCCTTGGCCTTTTTGGGTCCATAAAAGTTATGGGCTTTGGCCTTTTTACGGTCCTGCCAAGTTTTTGGGCTTCGGCCTTTTTTGGCCTTTTCAACTCCCATTTTTCGAAAATACAATTAATTATTTGTTGGGCTCTAGCCTTTTAAGAGCCCATATATTTCTAGGCTACTTTGGGCCTTGGCCTTTTAAGAGCCCACAATAGCCCAACAGTGCATATATTAAATTAGGAAATTCAACGACAAAATATAAAAGACAACATTTCAAATCTGCAAATTTCACGGCGAGTGGCAGCGACAAAATGACCAGGTTCACGAGATTCACCAACATGCCAAGAAAGTTCACAGATTCACGGTAAGAAGTTCACGAGATATGACCAAGTTATTGTCACGCTGCCGAGGATATGACCAAGTTCCATGGCGGGACACAAAAAAGGGATACGACCGACGGCGGGGAGCTAATTCGCGGATGCTCCGAAGATGGACATCATGTGAGCAAGCCTCCTATCACTTTCCTCGGTCCGCTTGAGGAGCTCCATGTAGTCCTTGTCACGGCCGAGCTTGTGCGGCTTCATTTGCCGCTTGCTTCTCCTTACGGGCAGCGGCTTCTTCCATGATGGCGGCAAGCTGGCTGCTTCATGCATTCGGCTTCCTCCACGGGACCTCTTCGGCTGTGCTTCCGGGTCATGAACATGCGCCGATACGGCAGGCTGCGGTGGGCTTGTTGAGCTTGACGGTGGGCTGGGCTGAAGTCCGGCATTCTTCGGGAAAGTGCTTGTGCTTGGCTTCCTTGCTAAGAACCTTTGCAACAACGGCGGCTGCGGACCTTGGCGGTGCACCTTCGGCACGGGAATAGCCATCTCGGCTTCCATATCAGCACTGGAGATCCATTTCCAAAAGATTCATCAATTCGGGAAACGCGCAGGTCCAAGAATGGTTCACAAAAGTGAAATGAACAAGTCACTTACTATTGCAGCTAGAGCTTCCTCGGAGAAACCATCCTTCTTCTTGTGATGGGTCGCCTTAAAGATGTCGGCGCATCTAGCTCTTCACCTCTGCGCTCCTCCCTACGGAAATGATGTTCACCAAGAATCAGAACATAAGCTTGTGGAGACAAGAGTAAGATGCAAAAGGAAATTCTGTAAGAGTATTCTTACAGTTGCATACAGATGAGCAGCATAGCTTCGAGAGCCAGTCTTTTGTCCAAATTTGACCGCGACACAGTTGTCCTTGTTCTTGGTACATGTGTTACGAGAAGGGCACAATCATGATATTCAGCAATGTGCACACTATAACGATGAGCATCATGTCTACCATGCAAGCACTAATGGCTTGCAAGCGAAGCAAAGAACATACCATGTGTCTTGGGGTTACCCACGGAGCGATTAGAGCTTCCCATTCTTCATCCGAGACATCCTTAACGGGGGACTTGATGCTGACTTCATTTCTTGGTACTTTGTCGAAGTAGTCCCTTTTCGAGGATGTAGCGCTTGTTCTTCGACACTTTCCGCGATACGTCATAGCAAGCCTTGGATGTCTTCCGACTACTGTGTCCATGTTGAAATTTGCCTACAAAGCAAACAAGGGCAAGGACGAGGTTAGTTATCATGAACTATGAACAATCAAGCAAGCACTCCTATCATCTAACAAATGAGCTGGTGATGAAGAAGATTACCCCCATCTTTCCAACGAAGTCGGCCAACAAATTCTCATCCCTCTTGTACAACTTGAAATGCGGAAGGAGCGGCATCGGCCTCTTGCAAGCATTCCACCCTCCGATGCAAACTTGGCGGCGGGCAAAGGCTTCTCGGGACGTTTCGGCCACGGAGGAATCTCAATGGTAAGCTTGACTCCCATCCCCTTGCAAATCCGCTCCGGCCCGGTGCCCTTCCTTTTACGGCCACTGCGGCGGTGGTTCCACTGAATAGCATACATACAAAGATCATGTCGAGAAGCAGCACCCACAACCAAAAGAGTTTATAAAGATAAACAAAAAAGGCGGTAGATAGTGTGGACAGCTGTCCAACAAAAACTTGCCTTCATCATCCTCAGGATCAAGAAAACCATCAGAATCAAAGTGCTTGATGGACCATGACATCGAGATGCGGTAGGACTGTGTCCCTGCGAACGGTGCTTGCTTCATCGATCCTTTCATCAATCTGCGGTGAGCTTCTGCCGATTGTTGCGGGGCGGAGTATCTTCATTGTTCGTTGCGGACGCTTCACTTGATGTCCTCCTGGTGACTCTTTTGGAAGGAACTTCGGCAACGGGTTCCGGATGCCTCTTTCCCCCTCCTGGAGCATCGGCAAACACTCTAACGGGAGGCATTGAACTTTGTTCCTTTTGCAACCTCTTACTCCTCCTCCCTGGGCTTGTCTTTCTAACGAAGCCTTTTTCTTTCTACTCTTGGGATCCTTCAATGCCTCGCAAAAATAGCAAAACAAAATGGCATTACATCACGGGTTATAGCAAAACAGAAATAAGAAAACGAGATACAAATAATGCCGGCGCTCCAAAGATGATAAGCGAGAATGCACCTTCTCAATGTGTTCCCCTATACTCCCTTCAACCTCCCCATCCTCCTGGTCAACCAATTGGTCATTGCTCGGATGATAATCGAGCTCTCGCCTTGTGTTATGGCGAGATGACTCATCATTTGAAAGTGTGGAACGACCTCCACCTCGACCACCATGTGACTTCCTAAAAATTGACACTACGGCGGGGAGACCCGGGGATTGTAAGACACGGTTGTTCCGCATCATTGTCCTAGCCCTGTCCTTCTCTATCTCGGTGAGGGCGCTTCTTTACATGTATGAGAAAAATATGTAACCATTAGATTGATGGTTGAAATGCATAGAAGCAAGCCAACTCGAACAACTAAGGTAAATTGTTTAATCATAGCAATTTTCAACTTTTAGTTTCATTTAATCCTAGGGTACGAAATATTCGGACAGAGCCAAAAAACCCCGGCACCCGATTAAAAGCATCAATTAGACACAATGATGTTAGGATGAAGCCGCATACCGGCCAATTTGCTTCTTCCCGAGTCTTTGCCATGCATGATGTTGATGGGTTGGATATGTCTTTGGCACGAAAAGAATAACAATTAGTGACGGCGAGATACAACATATGGATGCAATTAAAGAACCAAGCAACATAGGTTCATGTGGATCAACAATCACCTGGTTCACCTTGCTCCTTGAAGTAGGTCGGACCTTGATAGTATTACCTAAGAAGATAACGAGGTTATAATCATTAGACATATCCCTTAATACAACAATAGACATGTACACGAGAAAAAGGCTGTAGGCATGTACGGATAAACGGGGCTCCCAAACTTTGTTTGGGAGAAGTTTCATCAACACGGGATAAAAGGGCAATATAAATGTTCATCGACGAAATATAAAAGGGCATGCCTTGGTAAAGATCTGTACCAAGCAAGATCCGCGACGAGGTAATCATATTATGTACTAGTTGCGGCAAGAAAGATGCGTAGCAGCTAATCATATATGGACTGCGGTAAACTAGATGTACAATCTACTGAGCCCAAGCCAAGTAAAATCCCCCAACAATCATGGACTGGTTGCGGCGAGACCCACGCGAGGCAAGATCCGCATCACTAATTGATTGGTTGGATACGGCAAGCAAGATCGGCGGCGGGTAATCATATAGGGACTGCGGTAAACCGGATCTAAATTCTACGAGCACGAGCCAAGCAAGATCCGCGGCAATCATCGGCTGGTTGCAGCAAGACACATGTCAATCAAGATCCGAAGCAAACATGGACTGCTTGCATATAGCAAGCAAGATCGGCGACGAGGTAATCATATAGGTGCTGCGAGAAAACCAAATCTAAAATCTACGAGCACGAGCCGAGGCAAGATCCGCGACAATCATCGGCGGTTCTGCTGCAAGAACATGCCAAGCAAGATCCGAAGCAACCATGGACTGGTTGCGGCAAGAACCATGACGAGGCCGAGCAACCCTAACCCTGGACAAGCCAAGGAAAGAAGCCATGCCACGAAATCCCTAACCCTAACCATGCCATGCCAAGCAAACCGTAACCCTAGCCATGGCCAGACGAAACCCTAAGCGAGGCCAAGAAAAGGCCATAGAAGTGGGGGCGAGGGGTCGGGTTGAGGAGGAACTCGCTTGAAGATCTTGTGGCGGCGTCTACGCACGCGCGGCCGTCGTCGGCGGGTAGCTCTCCGCTCGTCCGCTCGTCGGAGCGCCGCTCGTCGGTGGCCGTCGGCGGGTGGGGATGAGCGGAGTGGGAGGGGAATTGGGGTTCGCATCGCACCGGAGTGGGAGGGGATGGGGAGTTGAGGGAGCTCGTACGGGATTTGGCTGAAATGTCCCTCCTTTCCGGCTTAGGTTAGTGGCGTTTCGGACATTTGCCCTCCTTTCAGTGGCGGGTGGATTCAAAACATTTCGTTTGGAGGTGGCGGGAGAAGCAGCTGGGCGGGAGAGTTTTGGGGTTTGGGAGGGTTTTGGCTCTATCAATTTATTTAAGTAGGAGGGAATTTTTGGGGCTTTTTTGTGCAAAACAATAATAATTAAATGCGCAATAATGCATATAATTTGGTGTAGGTTAAAATATTTTTAAAAACAGAATATCATGTAATTAAACGTGTGTCACCTTCATTCCTTTAATGATAATAATATAGGGATATATGAAACTCCTAGAATCCTTAATAATTAAATTATATAAAAGAAATCGAGAAAATGTTTGGTTAATTAGGTCAAATAATATATGTCTCTTGCACACACTAATTATATGCTTATCATAAGGCATATGCAAGCTTTATCCCATTCTATATACATCAAGATTCCGAACGTGGCGGTTCGATCGTGAAGGATTCTCCTAGCTAGAATGTCGTCTCCGCTCGATTTTTTGGCTCCGTTTAATTTGCCAAGCTGCGCAAAACGGGGCCGCCGGGACTATGCGGTATGGCCGTACCGGGCGCGCGCATGCACCCGTCCGCCAACGCGCGAAACGGAAAACATTTAGCACATAAAATGACGCGTCCTAGACCTAAAAACATGTTTCCCTCCATTTATTGAGCCAAGGAAAGTGTGGCCCCGGTTCAAATCCTCCCGGTCGGTTTCCGGCGGATTCGGCGGGACACCGCGAGGAAGCGGGAGGGATTCCCGGATGGCTACCGCGCGCATATGGCATGTGATAGGTGGTGCGTAGGAGGTATCCTACCGCCGCGCGGAGGTCCCGCGCGACAGCGAAATGCGCGCCATGTAGGCTGCTTCACAAAAAAAAGCCCTTCGGCACCCCGCAAATGGAAAAACCGTCGCCGTGGTTCGGATTGGAAATCCGCGACACGGGCCTTGCTTCCCATCCTAAGGTCCACGCACGTGCCAAATATGGCCTCGTTCCGACAAACTATGTGGTGAAACGGGCCGTTTCCTACTCATTTCCCCTAAAAGCCATAGAACTCCGGGCGTGATAGCCCTATTCGTGAAGGGTTTTTCAAGATAATTGCCGTATCCCAATTCCGTCTTTTGAAGTGGTTACCAGGACACATAAAATGACGCCACGCGGCTCCGTTTGCTTTGCCAACTGCGCAAAACGGGGCCGTCGGGACATGCGGTATGGCCGTAACGGGAGCGCGCGTGCACCGTCCGCCAACGCGCGAAACGGAAAACATTTAGCACATAAAATGACGCGTCCTAGACCTAAAAACATTTTTCCCTCCATTTATTGAGCGAAGGAAAGTGTGGCCCCGGTTCGAGATCCGGACGGTTTCCGGCGGATTCGGCGGGGCACCGCGGGAAGCGGGAGGGATTCCCGGATGGCTACCGCGCGCATATGGCATGTGATAGGTGGTGCGTAGGAGGTATCCTACCGCCGCGCGGAGGTCCCGCGCGACAGCTGAAATGCGCGCCATGTAGGCTGCTTCACAAAAAAATCCCTTCCGGCACCCCGCAAATGGAAAAACCGTCGCCGTGGTTCGGATTGGAAATCCGCGACACGGGCCTTGCTTCCCATCCTAAGGTCCACGCACGTGCCAAATATGGCCTCGTTCGAGCAAACTATGTGGTGAAACGGGCCGTTTCCTACTCATTTCCCCTAAAAGCCATAGAACTCCGGGCGTGATAGCCCTATTCGTGAAGGGTTTTTCAAGATAATTGCCGTATCCCAATTCCGTCTTTTGAAGTGGTTACCAGGACACATAAAATGACGCCACGCGGCTCCGCTCGATTTTTTGCTCCGTTTGCTTTGCCAAGCTGCGCAAAACGGGGCCGTCGGGACATGCGGTATGGCCGTACGGGAGCGCGCGTGCACCCGTCCGCCAACGCGCGAAACGGAAAACATTTAGCACATAAAATGACGCGTCCTAGACCTAAAAATATTTTTCCCTCCATTTATTGAGCAAAGGAAAGTGTGGCCCCGGTTCGGATCCGGTCGGTTTCCAGCGGATTCGGCGGGACACCGCAGGAAGCGGGAGGGATTCCCAGATGGCTACCGCGCGCATACGGCATGTGATAGGTGGTGCGTAGGAGGTATCCTACCGCCGCGCGGAGGTCCCGCGCGATACTGAAATGCGCGCCATGTAGCTGCTTCACAAAAAAAAGCCCTTCCGGCACCCGAAAATGGAAAAACCGTCGCCGTGGTTCGGATTGGAAATCCGCGACACGGGCCTTGCTTCCCATCCTAAGGTCCACGCACGTGCTAAATATGGCCTCGTTCGGAGCAAACTATGTGGTGAAACGGGCCGTTTCCTACTCATTTCCCCTAAAAGCCATAGAACTCCGGACGAGATAGCCACTGTTCGTGAAGGGTTCTCCAAGATAATTGCCGTATCCCAGTTCCGTCTTTTGCGGTGGTTACCGGGACACATAAAATGACGCCACGCGGCTCCGCTCGATTTTTGGCTCCGTTTGCTTTGCCAAGCTGCGCAAAACGGGGCCGCCGGGACATGCGGTATGGCCGTGCGGGCGCGCGCGTGCACCCGTCCGCCAACGCGCGAAACGGAAAACATTTAGCACACAAAATGACGCGTCCTAGACCTAAAAACATTTTTCCCTCCATTTATTGAGCGAAGGAAAGTGTCGCCCCAGTTCAGATCCGGACAGTTTCCAGCGGATTCGGCGGGGCACCGCAGGAAGCGGGTGGGATTCCCAGATGGCTTCCGCGCGCATACGGCATGTGATAGGTGGTGCGTAGGAGGTATCCTACCGCCGCGCGGAGGTCCCGCGCGATGCTGAAATGCGCGCCATGTAGGCTGCTTCACAAAAAAAAGCCCTTCGGCACCCCGAAAATGGAAAAACCGTCGCCCGTGGTTCGGATTGGAAATCCGCGACACGGGCCTTGCTTCCCATCCTAAGGTCCACGCACGTGCCAAATATGGCCTCGTTCGAGCAAACTATGTGGTGAAACGGGCCGTTTCCTACTCATTTCCCCTAAAAGCCATAGAACTCCGGACGAGATAGCCACTGTTCGTGAAGGGTTCTCCAAGATAATTGCCGTATCCCAGTTCCGTCTTTTGCGGTGGTTACCGGGACACATAAAATGACGCCACGCGGCTCCGCTCGATTTTTGGCTCCGTTTGCTTTGCCAAGCTGCGCAAAACGGGGCCGCGGGACATGCGGTATGGCCGTACCGGGCGCGCGCGTGCACCCGTCCGCCAACGCGCGAAACGGAAAACATTTAGCACACAAAATGACGCGTCCTAGACCTAAAAACATTTTTCCCTCCATTTATTGAGCGAAGGAAAGTGTCGCCCCGGTTCGGATCCGGACGGTTTCCGGCGGATTCGGCGGGGCACCGCGGGAAGCGGGTGGGATTCCCAGATGGCTTCCGCGCGCATACGGCATGTGATAGGTGGTGCGTAGGAGGTATCCTACCGCCGCGCGGAGGTCCCGCGCGATGCTGAAATGCGCGCCATGTAGCTGCTTCACAAAAAAAAGCCCTTCCGGCACCCGAAAATGGAAAAACCGTCGCCGTGGTTCGGATTGGAAATCCGCGACACGGGCCTTGCTTCCCATCCTAAGGTCCACGCACGTGCCAAATATGGCCTCGTTCAGACAAACTATGTGGTGAAACGGGCCGTTTCCTACTCATTTCCCCTAAAAGCCATAGAACTCCGGACGAGATAGCCACTATTCGTGAAGGGTTCTCCAAGATAATTGCCGTATCCCAGTTCCGTCTTTTGCGGTGGTTACCGGGACACATAAAATGACGCCACGCGGCTCCGCTCGATTTTTGGCTCCGTTTGCTTTGCCAAGCTGCGCAAAACGGGGCCGCGGGACATGCGGTATGGCCGTACCGGGCGCGCGCGTGCACCCGTCCGCCAACGCGCGAAACGGAAAACATTTAGCACACAAAATGACGCGTCCTAGACCTAAAAACATTTTTCCCTCCATTTATTGAGCGAAGGAAAGTGTCGCCCCGGTTCGGATCCGGACGGTTTCCGGCGGATTCGGCGGGGCACCGCGGGAAGCGGGTGGGATTCCCGGATGGCTTCCGCGCGCATACGGCATGTGATAGGTGGTGCGTAGGAGGTATCCTACCGCCGCGCGGAGGTCCCGCGCGATGCTGAAATGCGCGCCATGTAGGCTGCTTCACAAAAAAAAGCCCTTCGGCACCCCGAAAATGGAAAAACCGTCGCCCGTGGTTCGGATTGGAAATCCGCGACACGGGGCCTTGCTTCCCATCCTAAGGTCCACGCACGTGCCAAATATGGCCTCGTTCGAGACAAACTATGTGGTGAAACGGGCCGTTTCCTACTCATTTCCCCTAAAAGCCATAGAACTCCGGACGAGATAGCCCTGTTCGTGAAGGGTTCTCCAAGATAATTGCCGTATCCCAGTTCCGTCTTTTGCGGTGGTTACCAGGACACATAAAATGACGCCACGCGGCTCCGCTCGATTTTTGGCTCCGTTTGCTTTGCCAAGCTGCGCAAAACGGGGCCGCCGGGACATGCGGTATGGCCGTACGCGGCGCGCGCGTGCACCCGTCCGCCAACGCGCGAAACGGAAAACATTTAGCACACAAAATGACGCGTCCTAGACCTAAAAACATTTTTCCCTCCATTTATTGAGCGAAGGAAAGTGTCGCCCCGGTTCGGATCCGGACGGTTTCCGGCGGATTCGGCGGGGCACCGCGGGAAGCGGGTGGGATTCCCGGATGGCTTCCGCGCGCATACGGCATGTGATAGGTGGTGCGTAGGAGGTATCCTACCGCCGCGCGGAGGTCCCGCGCGATGCTGAAATGCGCGCCATGTAGGCTGCTTCACAAAAAAAAGCCCTTCAGGCACCCCGAAAATGGAAAAACCGTCGCCGTGGTTCGGATTGGAAATCCGCGACCACGGGCCTTGCTTCCCATCCTAAGGTCCACGCACGTGCCAAATATGGCCTCGTTCAGACAAACTATGTGGTGAAACGGGCCGTTTCCTACTCATTTCCCCTAAAAGCCATAGAACTCCGGACGAGATAGCCACTGTTCGTGAAGGGTTCTCCAAGATAATTGCCGTATCCCAGTTCCGTCTTTTGCGGTGGTTACCGGGACACATAAAATGACGCCACGCGGCTCCGCTCGATTTTTGGCTCCGTTTGCTTTGCCAAGCTGCGCAAAACGGGGCCGCCGGGACATGCGGTATGGCCGTACCGGGCGCGCGCGTGCACCCGTCCGCCAACGCGCGAAACGGAAAACATTTAGCACACAAAATGACGCGTCCTAGACCTAAAAACATTTTTCCCTCCATTTATTGAGCGAAGGAAAGTGTCGCCCCGGTTCGGATCCGGACGGTTTCCGGCGGATTCGGCGGGGCACCGCGGGAGCGGGTGGGATTCCCGGATGGCTTCCGCGCGCATATGGCATGTGATAGGTGGTGCGTAGGAGGTATCCTACCGCCGCGCGGAGGTCCCGCGCGATGCTGAAATGCGCGCCATGTAGGCTGCTTCACAAAAAAGCCGCGGCTAGAGCCATTATCACACGATCGAGGGTGTGCACGATCTCTTGGTTAGGGTTTGGTGTAGGGTTAGGGCTAGGGTTTAGGGGCTAGGGTTTAGGTTAAAGGTAAGTATTTATGGTTAGGTATATGTTTAGGGTATAGGGTTAGGGTTAGGGTTTATGATGCATGGTTACTGCGGCTCCGGTGTCGTGGTTTAGGGTTTTAGAGGGGTTTTAGTGCTCGAAGCCTCCCGAGTTTAGGGTTTAGGGTTTAGGGGAGCTACTTTTGCACCATTAGACCTTGCACCACACTTTGACACATATCATAGGTCCACATGCAAGGTTTGGTGGGGTTCGGTGCTCCGGCGGTCGTTATCCCCCTCCTCCCCCAAAACGGCGGAACGCGTGCCCGGCGGGTCTACCCCCTAGATTTCTCCGCGCGAGGTGCACCAATGTAACTTTTCATTCTTTTAGGTTTGTTTAGTACATATACACATGTAGAACCAAGATTGGGACCCTTTGGCACATATACCCGCAGCTAGAGCCATTATCACACGATCGAGGGTGTGCCTGATCTACTGGTTAGGGTTAGGTGTAGGGTTAGGGCTAGGGTTTAGGGGCTAGGGCTAGGGTTTAGTTTAAAGGTAAGTATTTATGGTTAGGTATAGGATTAGGGTTTAGGGTTAGGGTTAGGGTTTATGATGCATGGTTCCGCGGCTCCGGCGTCGTGGTTTAGGGATTTAGAGGGGTTTAGGGCTCGAAGCCTCCCCGAGTTTAGGGTTTAGGGTTTAGGGGAGCTACTTTTGCACCATTAGACCTTGCACCACACTTTAACACATATCATAGGTCCACATGCAAGATTTGGTGGGGTTCCGGTGCTCCGGCGGTCGTTCTCCCCCTCCTTCCCCCAAAACAGTAGGCGGGTCTACCCCCCTAGATTTCTCGTGAAACTTGAGGCATACACATATATTATGGAGATGTACATGTAACTTCAAATTCAAATTCGACATACACTTAGAGAAACAAAAAAGATAAATGCGGGTGTGAATATTCAACCGAGATACGACGGTACTATTCACATCGGGAAAAGTATGATTTCTACGATAATGCGAGACGATAGAAGCAAAGTTTCTTGACAAGCAAAAGTATGATTTCTCGATAATCTAGGCATGGATCTTGGAGAAGTCGTCGGTAATTGCACGGCTTCGTCCGCCACGGATTATCACTCTTCGGGCTCTGCTGATCACTCATCTCCGTCGTCCACGGATCATCACTCTTCGATCGGCACCGGTCCACGACTTCTTCCTCGGGTTACGCCAATAATCACTACTCTTCGGCGCATCACTACGCTCCGGCCACTTGCTCATCATTCATCTTCGTCCGTTTGCCATGAGGGGGACTTGTCTGCTGGGTGTTGTCGGCTGCGAGGAAGCTGGTGCCTTCAAGATTGCTAGTTCAGCCGGCGCGCTTGCAAGTTCAGCATTTAACCTTGCTATTTCAGTTGCGGCATTTCTCTGTGCATGTTCGGCTTCGATCTCTGCTACCTGCATTTGCAACACGGACGTCCCCTCGGCTCGTCTTCCTTCTTGCAACCGGGGCAAAACACAAGGTAACGCGGGAAGAACCATATCTTAACGTAGAGCTGGTAGCTCACGTAAGCATCTTTAGCTGCATACTCCGGGTTTAAATCGGACAACGGCTGCTCTTCCCGATAATTGTGCCTCTCTCGAGGGAATTTGCTCTTCATGCTGGCTGTACGACTCGTCGATGATGCTAGTTGCAAGACTAGCCATTCCATCCCTCATTAAGTTTCCTCTCTCGTTGAGACCTTTGACGATGACAATTTCCTGGATATCGATCCAGTTCTGCCTTGGAATTATAATCTTCTCGTAATATAACTTTATAAAATCTGCTCTCTTGTCAACGGCTGCAGAACACAATTCCTTGATCTTGAAGGAATGAGCGCAGCGCCGGACATTCCCGTTGGTCTGAAAGCAAAAATTTAGTACTTGCGAGATCAACACTTGAATAAAATTTGGGACTACGAAGCTAGTCTATATGCAATCTCATAGCTTGAATATAAAATTTGAAACTACATAAGTTTAGTAAGTTCATGATCAACGGTCTGAAAATTATCTAGTCATAATTCATTTGGTACTAATAGAATGCATGAACAACACTTTTATGAAATGTGTAAGTGCAATTGTTTAGTCATTGAAATTTCATTTTGCATCATATAATTTTGAAACTAACAAAATTCTATTAAATGCAAGATCAAGACTCCGGAAATTTGCTTGTCATAATTAATTTGGTATAATGAAATCCAGTACATGCTAGATGAGCATATGGATAGATTCAATTTGATGCAAAAATTTAGTACTTGCGAGATCAACACTTGAATAAAATTTGGGAATACGAATGTTTAGTCTATGCAATCTCATAACTTGAATAAAATTGACATAAGTTTAGTAAGTGCATGATCAAGAGTAAGAAAATTATCTAGTCATAATCCATTTGGTACTAAAAGAATGCATGACCAACACTTTTATGAAATGTGCAAGTGCAAATTTTTTAGTCATTGAAATATCATTTTGCATCATATAATTTTGAAACTAACAAAAGTCTATTAAATGCAAGATCAGGACTCCGGAAATTTGCTTTGTGATAATTAATTTGGTATAATGAAATCCAGTACATGCTAGATGAGCATATGGATAGATTCAATCTGCAAGATCAGCACACCATGCTTTGTGGCTTTTGTTACACAAAACACAGAAACAAAACTAGTTTTGCAGCTAGCACGGTTTGTAGTTTAATTTGTTGCACTCGAGATTAACTAAAACAGATCAAGATTAACCAAAACAGAGCACTCGAGGGTGACTTGGTTCATCATGCACTAGCGATTAACTAAAATCTGAGCAAGATTAACAAAATCAGAGCAAGATTAAGTAAATCGAGCAAGATTAAGGTCTACAAACCGGGAAAAGTGGCGGACGAGGACGTGGTTCCTCATGCACGGTTGAGCGACGGCGAGGTAGTTGTCTTCTTCGTGGTTGGGGTCCTCCCGAGTGTACTCGAGATCCAATCCTACAAACTTGTTCTCTTCTTCTTCCGCATACCACTTTGCGCGTACATCTTCGGGTACTTGCTCATCGTCTCCTCCTCGTTTGTGTAGACAACATCGATCTCCTTGCCGCCATGGACGGTGAAGGTCCTGATCCGAGTAATGGCCTGCATTGCGGCGGCGGAGGAGGCGGAGCGGTTGCGGAACGAGAGGAAGAGGAAGAAGAAGCGGCGTCCATGGCGCGGAGGAGGCAGAAGCGGCGGAGGAGGAAGCGGCGGAGGAGGCAGAAGCGGCGAGGCAGAAGCGTCTTGGCGCGGAGGAGGGTTTTCCGTCTAGTGGGAGTGGAACCGGCAAGAAGCGGAGTGGAACCGTCAAGCGGAGAGGCGGAGGAGGGAATTTCTGATTTATTATAATTAGTAAAAACAGAGAATGAGGGTTCCATTTTACCTGCTGGCCCCTAATCCACATAAAATTACCGGAAATGGCCCAACCCACCCGTCAGATGGCCCCACACGTCAGTGGGTGCCCTTTGCCCCACCCACCCCAAAATGTCCACTGCCTCCGTCACCAAAAGCAACTTTCTCCCCTGTTTCACTCTCTCTCACCCAGCCGCCACTGCCGCCTCTTCCTCTCCCAACTCCGTCGGCCGAAGCTCCGTCAAGCAGCTCCGTCAAGCTCCGTCGGCCGAAGCTCCACTGCCTCCGTCGGCCGAAGCTCGGGTTAATTTGGGGGATGAGCGGGGGATTTTCTAGGGTTTGCCGTACTTAATCTCGGGGGATTTTAATTGGGGTTTTTTTGTCCGAGCGGCGATTTTCCTAGTAGATTCTAGTGCTAGAGTAGATTTTCCTGGTTTAGATTGATTCAAAACATGTGCTAGTGCTGCTAGTGCGAATGTCAATCTGAACCTAAACATCCCAACTTAGTTTTAATTAATGTGTAATTAATAGTTTCATAGTTCTCAAATTGTTCCCTGCTTGTTATTAGGTCGACACCATGGACCCCTATGACTATGAAGTTGCCATTTTGGTCCCATCCAAGAAGGCCGTTGAGACCATCGACATCAGCTCATCCTCCGAAGGTGAGGATGGTGCTCTAGATAGGGTTCACGTCAAGCAAGAGAAAGGCGATGATCTTTGCGGCAATGGATTGTGCGGTGAGCATGAGGAAGTTGCTCCTCCTCCTCCTGGCGATGTCCATCGACTCGTCGAGGTAAAATATATATATAGTAGTTATAGATGCGGGATATAGGTCAAATGCTTAATTAGTCTCGGTTTGGCATAATAGCTAGTCAATTTGTAGCATTCAAGGAATACTTCGGTTTCTATAAATACTTGTTGGTTTGATATACTTCGAGTTTTAGGAAAACTTTAAACTAGGCCTTATTCCCTGGTTTCCTTATATATGTAGGTCCCGGGATAGAGGCGGGTGAGGAATGGGATGACTTTTGCATGTATCCCAATCTAGTGGAAATGAATCCTACACAAGTTGATACCCTGAGATATCTTGTTGACCAAAAGCGCCCCGCAATTCCTTTTTATGTGTGCACTATAAAGAGTGCAAGTACCGTGGAAGGCTGTTCCAGAATGGTAAATATAATTACTCCATCTCGATCAAGGATGTTTTTGCATCTTTATATGTTGACAATTACTTCATCTGAACGAAGTTTTGCATCTTATAATCTGCGGTACTTCAACCGGAAGTTTACCAAGAAGTACATCTCGACGAATATGCGGCTTCCGGATAATGACTTTCTTGTCTCTTACGGTGAGAGACATGGTGTGAAAGTGAGGATTTTCCGGGGCAAAGGGAAGTTTGACGGTGCGGTGATCACAACAAGCTGGAGTCTTTGTGGTGCGGAAGAGCAAGATGAAGGCAAATGATATCTTTGTGTTTTGGTTCCGCATTCGCGCCGGGGCGGTCTCAAGTTGTATGTCGGGAAGCTCGAGAAATGAGCTAGCGAGGCTGAACCTCTCTAATTAAGCTAGTAGTACTATATATATGTGTGTATGAGCTCAAGTAATATGAGCGTTGAACCTCTTATCGATCGATGCGGTACTATCTAATGGCATGTTGGTCTATGTAATGTGCTCAAGTAAATGAGCGTTGAACCTCCTCGGTAGTATCTATAATTAACGTGTCCTTTTGGTACTATGTTATTGAGCTCAAGGCTGGCACTATATATGTGTAATATAATGTGCTTTTGGTGGTCTATATATGATGGAGTATATATAGATATATATAGTTTGCTAGCCGTAATTAATTATTAGTCATATATTAGCCTGTTGCTTAGCTAATGCTCCTGTACAAATTAACTTGTTGTCCTAAATCGGTATCCCCTACGATAGATTATGTAACAAGATCATATCCATAACTATAAAAAAAAAGTTGCCTTAGTTCCACTATGTAAAGGATAAAGGATGGTAAGGCGACAAGATCTCTCCAATAGCTCCATTGGTTAAGCGGCACGTTGACACATCTAGAGGTGCTTGGGTTCGAGTCCCAGCCCTCACTCTTTTTGATTTTTTTTTGGCGCCCAGGAGAAGCCCAAATATCCCTTCCGAATCCAACTCCCTCCGATAACCTAGCAGAAATTCGAATCTCCGACGACGAGCGGCGGCGGCGGCGGTGGCGGCGGTGGCGGCCCCGTCCCTCTCCGACGGCGAGCCCCGTCCCTCTCCGACGACGAGCCCCGGCCCTCTCCGACGACGAGCCCCGGCCCTCTCCGACGGCGAGCCCCTCCGCATCTCCCGGTCTGCACCCCTCTCACCTCTCCCCTCTCGATCTGTTCTTCTTCGTCAGTTCACAATATCGAATCTACTGTGATCCAATATGTGCTTGTTACTAGGACTAAAGTACCGAGTCCGAGGTGACGGCGGTGGTGGTTGTGCCGGCGCTGCGTCCGAGCAAGGGATCTGCTTGTCCATCTGCCTCGCCGACGACGAGCCCCTCGCCCTCTCCAGGACGAGCCCCTCGCCCTCTCCAGGACGAGCCCCTCCGCATCTCCCGGTCTGCTCCCCTCTCATCTCTCCCCTCTCGATCTGTTCTTCTTCATCAGTTCACAAAATCGAATTGAGCTGCTTGTGCATTGCTTGAAATTGGAGCTAGCTGTGCGGTTAGGTGTGTGCTAATTGCATCATTTTGTTCTTCCGCGAGATGGACGGACGCTGGATTACAACAAGAATTAGAAGGCTTTCCCCGAACACACAAAGGGAGTGGCGAGTTTATGCGGTTTGTTCGCTTGAATGCTGCCAATGGTGATCGAGTCTTTGTGCCCATGTCGTAGTCTGTCTCAACCGGTGCACAAAACCTCTAGATGTAGTAGAGTCTCATTTGCTTCTTTTTGGGATGGCAAGCACTTATGATCGATGGGTCTTCCATGGAGAACCATTACATCCTGTACTGAAGGCTGGACATGGAGGACAAGGAGGTGCACACGAAGCCGGACATGGACATGGAGGTGAACATGAGGCTGGACATGGAGGTGAACACTGAGGCTGGACATGGAGGTGATGCGGGGGCACACCATGTTGGTGGAGGTGATGCGGAGGCACACTATTATGGTTTGCAAGAGGAAGATGGTTACGAAGATGATAGAATTCCTGATACTGCTTGCTGATTTGTACAACTCGGAACCGCAAGGTCTTTGGAAAGGACACTATATTTGCTGAGTTGATAGAGGAAGCCAAGCGCGCAGCCAGCGATGGGGGTACAATGTCAAGGTTTTCACTCACGGTCAAGTTACTTCAGGCCAAGTCGTACTACCGGATTAGCAACGTTGCATTCAACGCGATACTCCTGATTTTGGCCTTGCAATACCCTAATAGCTCAATACCAAAGTCATACGAGGAGGCACTTAGCATAGTCGGCGGGTTGGGACTTGGTTATGAGAGTATCCATGTGTGCCCGAATAAGCTGTGTATTGTTCGGAAGGATTATGCCAAGGAGAATAATTGCCCCAAGTGCAAAGCCTCCGGATGGAAAGATGCTGATGGTAGGAGAAAGATCCCAGAGAAGGTGCTAAGGCACTTCCCATTGATTCCAAGGCTGCAAAGAATGTTTCTTTCAAAGGAGCAATCAAAGGAAGTACGGTGGCACAAGCTGAAGCGGCAAGACGTGGAGAATGATCTCGGTCATCCGGCGGACGGGGATGCATGGAAGGATTTTGACAATATTCATAAAGACTTTGCCGGCGATGCCGGGAACATAAGGCTTGGACTTGCCACGGATGGTTTTAATCCCTACGGGAATATGAGCAACTCCTACGGCATGTGGCCTGTATTCGTGGTGCCATACAACCTTCCGCCGTGGGCATGTATGGATCGGTCCAACTTCATGCTTGCATTGCTAATCCCTGGTCCATCCTCTCCGGGAAAAGATTTTGATGTCTTCATGGAGCCTTTGATGGAAGAGCTGCGGGAGCTGCGGAAAGGTGTAAAATCGTATGATGCCAATAGTCCGGACAAGTTTGATCTCCGTGCTGCAATCTTATGGTGTATTCATGATTATCCGGCACTTGCACACATTGTCGGGGAGGGCCACGGCTGGTTACCGGGCATGTGTGCGTTGTGACAAAGAGAATTGCTCCAAGAAATTAAGGAACAAAATCTGCTTTATTGGGCACCGCCGTTGGCTACCTCGGCACCATCCTTGGAGAAATAGCAAAGAATTCGATGGTGCTTCGAAAGCCGTGAGAAGCCGGCGGAATTCACTCCGAGAAGAGCTGAAGCAACGGCTTGATAGGGTTAGAGATGTGATACCGGGCAAGCTTCGGAAGAAAAGGAAACGTGAGGACGGTCGGTGTTGGAGCCGTAGATCATGTTTGTGGGACTTGCCATGCTTGGGAAGATCTAAAGCTGAGGCATAATCTCGATGTAATGCACATCGAGAAAAACATCTGTGACAATTTGCTTGGTACTTTCATGAACATACAAGGCAAGACCAAAGACACTGTGAATTCAAGGCTTGATTTGGAAGACATGGGCATAAGAGGTGACTTGCATTTGCAGCCTGTTTCAGGTGACTCTTTTGAGATGCCACGGGCGTGGTATACAATGAGTAAACAAGAAAAAATTGCTTTTTGTGAATTCATAAAAGCTGTGAGGTTTCCGGATGGGTACGCGTCTAACATATCCAAGTGTGTTGCTTGCTGATAAGTGCAAGCTTCAAGGGCTGAAGACCCATGAGCTGTCATATATTGCTTCAAAGGATCTTACCGGCTGGCCTTCGAGGAACAATCCATGAAGACATATATGAAGCGGTTGCTTGAACTTGGAAATTTCTTCGGAAGAGCTGTCTTTGCAAAACAACGAAGAGAGACGTTACGGACGAGACTTGAAAAGGAAATCGTAGTTATTCTTTGCAAACTTGAGAAGATCTTCCCCCATCTTTCTTCGACGTGATGGTGCATTTGGCCATCCATTTACCAAAAGAGGCAAGGCTTAGAGGCCCGGTGCATTACGGTTGGATGTACCCGGTCGAAAGAAGGTTGCTAACATTGAAGCGTTATGTCGGAACAATGCCGGGCCGGAGGGATCGATTGCCGAAGCATATATTGTTGATGAGTGCACGACATTTTGCTCGAGATACTTCGACGATGTTGAAACAAGATTCAACCGTCCAAGCAGAAATCCGGAGCGGGATGATTCACATATTGGTGATGTGTACGTTTTCAAACACGGTGTGAAATTTATTGGAGCCTCTCAATATGTGTTTGCTGGTGACGACTATGACAACATGGTGTGGTATGTGCTCCGAAGTTGCCCTGAGGTTGATCCATACATCGAGTACGTTTCTCTTCATCCCCTTATATAGATAGGTTATTGCAGCCTCTCCAAATAATAATTAGGATCTATTTTACTGTTGCCATTCCAGCTTGTGCAAACAAGAGTTGAACCAACAAGGTGGTCGGATCAATGTTGATAGATGGCTTGCCAAGAACTTTGCTAGATGGTTTCATACTCATGTGAGATCTTTAGCTGGTTTATTTACGAAGATTGGAAAAGTTCATGATATAATTTTGCTTGTGTGTGTTACTCACCCCCGGTTGATTTTTTGCGGATTGGAAAAATGCGAAATGATGTACGTCACGATCTCTATGCTTTGGCGTGCAAACCAGATTTTAGAGTGAGACTATATTCGGCATGTGTTGTTGACGGTGTTCGGTACCATACTTGTTGACCGCGAGAAGAACGAGGAAGACACAAAATAGTGGAATCGTTTCGAGGGAGATCATGATGGCAACGGCATTGACTTCTTTGGTCAGCTCAAATCCATCATCGGATTGCAATACAACTCCAGCGGTGGCGTCCATCGGTCGGTTGTCCTCTTCCGGTGTGGTTGGTTTGACCTTGGTGGTAGGAAACCCGGGCTCGACGATGATGGACACTTCAAGAGTGTTAACACGAGAAAAGTTTTGGTACAAGACTGATCCTTTCCTTCGACATCACAAGCAACCAAGGTCTTTTATGTGCCGGACACCAAGTTGAAAGGAAAATGGCAAGTTGTGCAGAAATTTCACCATAGACATCTATGGAGTGTAAAAGAAAATGAACGAGGGACCCGCTTGTACTATCATATCAAGATGAAGATTCCAGTCAAGTTCCTGTGCAAGAAAAAGAAGGCACTGCACGGAGTAGGACGAGAAGTGACCAGGAACGTGTGCTACTTGAAAAAGTCATTGTGGACAAACTGAAGAAACATAGCAAAGAGGTTGTGCCCGAAGAAATCGAGGAGGTTGATCAGACAATGTACCAATATTGCAGCGATGAGGATGATGATGATGATGATGGAGGAAATAGGACTAGGAAGCGTCAAGTTTTCGAAGAAGATGAGTAGCAGTTTGTGTTGAATATGTCAGCTATTTGTTCCCAGAATTTGTCAGCTATTTGTTCCCAGAATTTGTGTTGAATATGTCAGCTATTTGTTCCCAGAATTTATGTTGAATATGTCAGCTATTTGTTCCCAGAATATGTCAGCTATTTGTTCCCAGAATTTGTGCCCAATTTTTATGTTCAATATTCCCAGAATTTATGTTGAATATGTCAGCTATTTGTTCCCAGAATTTGTGCCCAATTTTTTGGGGACTCCATGCCCAATTTTTAGGGGAATCCATGCCCAATTTTTTCAATACATGGCTGACGCCGGCGACCATATATGGGCGGCGCCGCCGTGCATGGGCTGACGCCGGCGACCATATATGGGCGGCGCCGCCGTGCAAAAGTAGCTGCTACACATTTTCAACGGAACTCATTTTCAACAGAACACATTTTCAAGCTGAACAGAATTGCACACATACATAGACATGGTTCAAATTCGGGAACTAAACATTGTGGCACGAAGAGACAAATGGTTGGAATTACAACACAATAACTCTAGCATATACTCTAGCTTCTTCTCCTCCGACCAACGAGATCACTGAATTCACCCTAATTTCAGTTCCTACACATCACCCGGGTACAACGAGATGACAAAAGCTACGAGATAGCACCCAAACCATGAAGCCTCCCATTTTCTTTGGTTCGGGGTTGCTCTGTTTCCTTGCGGCAAGCAGAAACTTTTCTTCCTGGAGCCTCTCAATTTCTACACTGGAGCCTCTCAATTTCTTCATCTCGATCCCAAACGGCATCACGCGAGATCACGAACTAACTCTTTGTGACGTTCATCCGGCGGATCATCAATCCACTTAAACACTTTACACCCTATTCCACCAGCAATCGACGGATGAAGAACAAAAGAGGATAAGTAAGCCATAGTAGAAAAGAAACTTCAGAAGACGGCGGGCGAAATTCAGAATGGGGGCGGGGGCGTGCTCGAAGACTAACCGAGCGAATTTTGCGGTTCCGGTATCTTCTCCCGGGATTCGGATCACTCCAAGAAATCCATTGCGGCATCTTCTCGCCACGGTCACATACGTCGGCGGGCTCATAATCGAATGGCCGGCTGCCGATACGGGATGGGCGTGCCCGGCCGCCGGCGGCGGCGCGGCGACGCTCCGACCTAGAAGAACTGCCCGAGCAGGCTGGGAGCTGCGCCGCCATGCAACGGATGCACCTGGTCGGAGGGATTTTGGTCGGAGGAGGAACCCTAGCTAGATGCACCTGGTCGGAGGGATTTTGGTCGAGGTGGAGGGATTTTTAAGACAAGCGATTAGTCTATCATGTCTATATACATGGATAACCATACTTGTGTCAACAATACTATTGTAGCAAAGCGGTAGGGAGTGGTAGTGCGGCAGCGCCAGGTCGAGGGTTCGAGTCCCCGCAAGCGCAATTTTTGCCAGTTATTTCCATCGGGAGCCACTCCAACCCCGGATGGGCCGTCGGGCCGGCAATTCAACCCCGGATGGGCCGTCGGGCCAGCAATTCAACCCCGGATGGGCCGCCGTGGGGTAGGCCAGCGGCCGGCGGCCTAGTAGAGGACAGCCCAAAAGAGGAGGATATCACCGGCAGCCCATTAAAATGGTGGACGGCACGAGAGAAAAAAAATAACAAGACGCCTTTGTCCCACAAGTATCGGTTGGTCCTACATGTCGGTTAGTTCAAGCCAGTTGCTTCCAGTGACACGTGTGAGGCGCGTGGGACCCGAAAAGGGACACATAGGCAAAATGGATGACATGGCAGCCAAACACATACCATTGTATTGAGCCAAATGCCAATGACGCTATTGATTTGTCGCAATCGGCATTGGAAAAACGTCGTAGGCCACTTAATTTTGCTAATGACGTTTTGACCTAAATTGCCAATGACGTTTTTGCCCAATAACGTCACGATTTTCTAGGGTTTTGCCCCCCCCGGAGTGGCCAAGGACGGTCAAAGCTAGGAACGTCATAAACCTATGACATTTTGATTTCCAGTCATAAAAAAAACGTCATATTATGGCACATTTCTTGTAGTGTCTAGTCTCTTCTCCTAGTCATGAAGCCACTCATTTTGCTCCCGACGATGCTTCTGCAACCATCTCTGTCGCACCATTGCCGCACCAGCATCGCTGCGCTGAAATGCCGGGGGGGGGGCAAGCTTGCATCCTTATTCTTCCTAGGCCTCCAGTCCTGGTCCGAGCAAGGCACACTCATGGCAGCAACCGATGGCGGTGAAAGAAACGGATACAAAGAATGGTTGTTCAAAACAGTCTAGTTGTTCTTTTCCTTTTGCAGAGAGCCGAGATGATTAATTGGCCGGAAATGGTGGCGGGAAGGGGTGGCGGCAAACACGGCGGTAGGAAGGGGTGGCGGGAAACACGGTGGCGGGAGTGGGCGGGCTAAAACAGTGGCCGGAGAGGGGAAGACAATGGCGGGAAAAAATGGGGGTCGCCAAACCCGATTCAAATGAATCGGGCTCCTCTGCCCCGAAATTAGTGAATCGGGTTGATCATCCCCGAAATCTGCAAAAAGAATTCCGATGCAGAGATGCACGGGTAAACGGCTTTCGCGAGCTCGAATGGCAGTACTCGGGTTTCTTGTCACCGATTCTTTGAAATTGGGTTTCTTCAACTTGACGGTGTATTATTTCTAAAATACCTTGAAATCGACTATTATTCCTAGAAATAACAAAAAAAATATTATTTAAACGTTTTTTAAGTTTTCCGTGATGACCTATTTTTTATCATGCTAGGTCAAGCGCGGTGATTACGGTGGGCCATGGCGTTTAAATCCGTCGCGGCCCTTATGTCATGTTGTAGTGTTCGTAGATGGACTTCTAGATGATGTTCCTTTTTTAAAAATAAATTCGGAAGGAGGAACCAACCCTCAACTTCTGTATTAAAAGGATGCGTACGTGTAGTGTCCTTGCCAGGGATCTCTCCTCTGGATTGGGGACTTGTGGTTTCGTGGATAAGAAGAAGCTGGGGAGGAAGATTAGGACGGCTCTATTTTATTTCATTTCTTTTCTGCCCATTACAGCCAAGACCCTGGAGCTTATAACTTGCCCCAACCTTACACCACACGCTAGCCACAGCCCACAACTACACACGCACTCGCTACCCACGGCCCACTACTACGCTTGGCCCAACTTCACTTGCCCACCTCTACTTCGCCGAGTCCTTCTTCAGCTTACGCTTACCTGGCACCACGGCGCCTAGCTTGATGGCATGAGCCGTGACAGTTGCCTCCCCTTCAGAACCAGCTTGCCCCCAAGCTGGGGCATGTGGAAACCTCTGTCTTAAAGCATCATAGTCTTCCCAGGTTGCTAACTCCTCAGGCATAGTGGACCAACGAATTCGAACCTGGAGCAGAGCTGCATTACCCTTTTTCACCAGCCAACGCTCAAGTATTTCCTCAGGTACCAGATTAGCAGTATCCAAATGGAGTGGTTACGGCGGGGAACCGAACACCGGAGTATAATCGGGGACATGTTTCTTCAACCGAGAGACGTGGAACACGGGATGTACCGATCGTTCTCCGGAGCTGCGGTTTGTATGCTTGCTGAACCAATGCGCTGAAGAATGACAAAAGGGCCAAAGAACTTCATTGCAAGCTTCCTGCACGGTCTGTTCACAACTGTATGCTGAGCATATGGCTGTAGTTTGAGAAAGACCGATTCCCCCACTGAAAAATCCCTTGGTGTGCGATTCTTGTCGGCATCATGCTTTATCTTGGCTTGTGCCCTTGTCAGATGTTGCTTGAGAAATGCTGAATACTCCTCCCTTTCCTTCAGCCAGCCTTGCAATTCCAGGTGCGCTGCTTTGTCCGTTAACGCAAAATCTCCCATATGAGGGTCCTTCCCATACACTGCCTTGAAAGGAGTACAACCCAATGATGTATGATGTGTCGAGTTGTACCAAAACTCGGCTAAAGGAAGCCATTTCGACCACTCTTTCGGATTGTCCTGCACAACACATCGAAGATACATTTCGAGACATTGATTGACTCTTTCAGTTTGGCCGTCCGTTTGCGGATGGTATGCTGTAGACATCTGTAATTTTGTGCCCCATAACTTGAATAACTCTGTCCAAAACTTGCTTGTAAAGATAGTGTCTCTATCAGATGTAATTGTGATTGGCATACTGTGTAATTTGACCACATTGTTGAGGAAAACTTCAGCTACTGTGGTTGCTGTGTATGGATGTTTGAGGGGTATAAAGTGACTGTATTTTGTGTATCTGTCTACTACTACTAATATGACTGTGTAACCATTGGATTTTGGTAAACCTTCAATGAAGTCTAGGGAAACTTCTTCCCAAGCTCCGTCAGGTACTTTTAGAGGACTCAATAGGCCAGGGTACTTACAGTGTTCATGCTTGGCTTGCTGACATATTTGACATTGTTGAACAAAATTGGCTACTGCCTCCTTAATGCCAGTCCAATGAAATAACCTCTTTACTCGCTGATAGCTTGCTTGTATGCCCGAGTGTCGTCCAATTGGAGAAGAATGGAAGGCTTCTATCAATTTTGTTTGTAATCCTGCATTTGATCCCACCCAGATTTTTCCCTTGTATTTGATCAAGCCATTTTCCAATGAGTAAGGTGGTTCTGTTGTAGGATCTATTGCCAGTTTCTGCAGCAGAAGTTGAGCTGCCACATCCATAGCATAGGAATTGAGGACTTCTTGGAGCCACACTGGTTGTGCCGTGGATACAGCCTGTACAGAAAACATGTGCCCTACCCGGGACAATGCATCCGCGGCCTTGTTGTCGGCGCCCTTTTTAAACTGAAACCTGAACTGTAACCCAACCAATTTGGTCATAGCCTTCCGTTGCAGATCAGAGGTCAGCACTTGATCCTCTAGGTTACATAGACTTTTATGGTCGGTTTTGATAACGAATGGGCCTCTGGAGATGTAAGAACGCCATCTATCTACTGCCATCATGATGGCCATGAATTCCTTTTCATAGATGGTCAGTTTCTGATTGGCAGGTCCTAGCGCCTTGCTGTAGAATGCCACTGGATGTCCCTGCTGGCTGAGTACAACACCAATGCCCGTCGTGCAAGCATCTGTTTCAATGCAGAACTGCTTGGAGAAATCAGGAAGGGTGAGGACCGGAGTAGTGACCATTGCTTCTTTCAGCCTGTCGAAAGCGGTTTGTGCCTCTGGAGACCATTGAAAGGATTGCTTCTTGAGGAGGTTGGTGAGAGGTTTAGCTATTATACCATAGCTTTTGACAAATTTCCGATAGTATCCGGTAAGGCCCAAAAATCCTCTCAGCTCAGTGACTGTTGATGGTGTTGGCCAATTTGCCATGGCTGCCGTTTTTTCTGGGTCAGTTGCCACTCCCTTGATAGAGATAATATGTCCCAGATATTCCAGTTGCTGCTTGTGCAAATGAACATTTACTGAGCTTCGCAAAAAACTTGTGCTGCCTGAGAATAGCCAACACCTGCTCCAAATGTTGTACATGACTATTGAGGTCTTGACTATAGACAAGAATGTCATCCATAAAGACTAAGACATACTTTCTGATACACTTGGAAAATAGGGAATTCATTAAACATTGAAATGTGGCAGGGGCATTGGTCAGTCCAAAGGGCATGACCTTGAACTGAAACTGACCGTGGTGCGTTTTGAACGCAGTTTTTGGTTCATCATCTTGTACCATGCGTATTTGGTGGTATCCGGCTTTCAGATCCAGCTTTGAAAACCACTTAGTGCCTGCAAGTTCATCAAGTAATTCGTCTACCACATGCATTGGGAATTTACTCTTGACAGTAATGTTGTTTAGCCTCCTATAATCCACGCAAAATCGCCAAGTCCCATCCTTCTTTTTAACCAGTAGGACTGGAGAAGCAAAAGGGGACATACTAGGTGTGACCAAACCTGCAGCAATCATCTCATTCACCTGCCGCTCGATTTCATCTTTTTGTTGTGGGGAATAGCGATACGGTCTGGAGTTAACCGGTGTGCTATCAGGTAAAAGAGAAATAGCATGGTCAAAAACCCTGTGAGGAGGCAACTCACCACTGTCCTGAAACACATCACTGTAGGTGGCTATCACTGCTTTCACAGAGTCAGGAACTGCATTAGACGTAGCATCGGAAGATGTTGTGACCACAACAGTTGCCCATATATCATTGCCCTTGAGTGATTTTTCCAGTTCATTCAGTGACATCTCATGGAGCTGAGTAACAGGTGTATCAGTCATGCCATGTAGTGTGACTGCTTTTCCTTTGTACTCAAATTCAATCCACCTCTCTTGCCAATGACAGGTCATTTTGCCACATGATGCTAACCAATCCATCCCCAATATGGCTTCGTAACCTCCGAGAGGAACAACTTTCATGTCAGTTTGAAACGTAGTGCCATTGGTCCACCATTCCAAATCTTTCACCTCCGTGGAGCAGTCCATATACTGGCCATTGGCAACCTTTACCTTGAGAGGAGCACGTAATGGTGTTGTTTGGCAATTTAATTTATCCACCAATTGTTGGTCAATGAACGTATTGGAGCTTCCAGAATCAATGAGCAGAAGCATAACCTGGTTACCAACCAGTGCACGCAGTTTGATTGACTTTGCATGAGTGGTCCCTGACATTGCATTAGCAGTGAGGAAGGCTGCTGCAGCTTCCATTCCTTCTTCTGTTGCTACATCATCTAGGATTTCATCAGATAGAATAGCCCCATCCACTTCAGTTTCAATAGCTTTAATTTGAGTTGCTTGACGACTGGCACATATATGTCCTGGGATGTACTTTTCCCCACAGCCATAACACTCTCGATTAGCTCTGCGGTATTCCTTCAGTTGCCTTGCTTTCCATATATCTCCTGCAGCAAACTGAGGTTTAGTTGAAGTATCAGTTTTGATCATGGGCCCTTTAGCTGCAAACGGTTTCTGGTATTTGCTCACTGAAGACTTGCTTCTGGCCAACAGTGCCTCCTGCACCAAGGCATATTGCATAGCTGCATGAACAGATGTAGGCATTTGCATTTCAAGCTGCGGCTACGAGTTCTTCTTTCAACCCCAATATAAACCTAGTGACTAGCAGAGTTTCACCGACATGCCCTTCATACAACCGCACCTTGTACACCAACTGATTGAAAGCCAAACGGTATTCCTGCACTGAGCCTATGTGCTTAAGCACCAACAATTCACGCATACAGTCGCGATGAATATTAACATCAAATTCATCCATAATTGCATTGCTAAAAGTAGGCCAATCTGAAACTGCATCAGTAAACTTGACAGACTATACCGATGTGCTGCATTGTCTTGCAAGTGTAGGGAGGCTGACATGACTTTAAAGTTCTCAGGGATATTGTACATCATAAAATAGGCATCGCAATTATCCAACCATATGCGAACCCCTTCTCCACTGAACCGAGGGAATTCCATTTTTGGCATCCAGGTGCGCCTAGGGTTATTGGCACCAGTATCATCTAGGGGTGGGCCATTGTTCGTACCTTGGTTGCGCTCGTTTTGGCGACGCTGGTTCCGATCTGGTGGCGGCGGCAGTGGTGGTGGTGGTCCTCGCGGATTCACGATTATCGTCGTCGCTGCACTGCCTCCTGCCGCAGGTGAGGGTGCGTGCAGGCCGCCTCCGGCCATGCGATCTAGCACTGGGTCGCGATGCTGTGCCGCCTCCTTGAGCACGCGCGCCACCTGCACGTTGTCCTGGTGGATTTCCCCAATCGAGCTGACCGAGAGGTCGACCTTGGTCTGCACCTGCTCGATCCTTGCTGCTTGCTCCGCGAATTTGGAGTCCAAGCCATCTAGCCTTGTCTGGATCGTGTCGATCCCCTCCACTTTCTCCCGAATCAGCTTCAACGCCTCGAGTTCCTTCATGACCTTCTCCTCAAACGAGCCCATGATGTCCACGATGTGCCTCGTCTGTGCACTAGCTTTGAACGGCGCCGTCGCAACTCCCCCTGAATCCCCTCGAACGCTGATTTCGGATTTACAGGAGACTGCTCAGAGAGCGATCCCCAACCAACCAGTCGATGTTACCGAGGTGATCTCGAGTCTACGGAGCGCGTGCGGATCGTACAGGTCTCTGATACAAGTTGTAGTGTCCTTGCCAGGGATCTCTCCTCTGGATTGGGGACTTGTGGTTTCGTGGAGAAGAAGAAGGTGGGGAGGAAGATTAGGACGGCTCTATTTTATTTCATTTCTTTTCTGCCCATTACAGCCAAGACCCTGGAGCTTATAACTTGCCCCAACCTTACGCCACACGCTGGCCACAGCCCACAGCTACACACGCACTCGCTACCCACGACCCACTACTACACTTGGCCCAACTTCACTTGCCCACCTCTGCTTCGCCGAGTCCTTCTTCAGCTTACGCTTACCTGGCACCGCGGCGCCTAGCTTGATGGCACGAGCCGTGACGGTACGATCTTTATTTACTCCCTCCATCCTAATTCATAGAGCTTACGCGTGTTCCTAGGTAGTAGATGTTTATGTAATTAAACTCGTTCTTGGTACGGGGAGAATTTTTTTAATATTCTATTACCTCCTTTCTAAAATATAAGTTTTCTGGAAACATAATTTTTTTTATATTTTTTAGCGGATGTATCAGTTTTGTTTTTGTTTGTAGGTTAATACTCTGGTTTAACGCGCAGGAATTAAAATTACACGGGCATCCTGATAGGTTGGTGAATTTACTGTGGACCCCTCTGTTCGAATGACTAGTGCAGACTAGACTAGACTAGACACCACAAAGCGATGACTGCTGCTGAGCCATCGTCGCATCAGCTAGCGAGCTCGTGACTATGTGCAGCCAGTGTGGTGGTGTCCCGTCAAATTGCTAGTAGTACTACTCTACTACTCCTACTACAAAATGCTGGATATACATGCACATGCACCCTGTTAAGCGGGTAAAAGTAGAGTGGGTTCCTGCTGCGCCCTTTGGGTAGATTCCCAGCCAAATGCTTTAATTTCCTAGTGTATGAACAGTTGCCTCCATCTTTAAATAAACCCCGCGGCCCTCAAGACTCTCAACCAAAGACCAAACAACAGTACTCCGCAAAATCTACTGCCGATCAACCATGGCTTTCGTCTCGGAGGCATCCGCAGCAGCAAGGAAGCTTCTAGTACCGAGCGGCGCAGCCATGGCGCGAACCCTTGGCGACGCCGGCCTCGGCTTCGACCTGGACGGCGCCGGGCGCTTCCTCTCGCCCCTGTGGGAGCTCATCAAGGCGAAGTTCGCCGAGCTCGCGGCCTTCTTCACCAGCCTCCTCGCCGCGCTCGCCAAGAAGGCGGACGAGCTGTTCCCGCCGGAGACCCGCTCGGAGACGCTCGGGCACTGGCTGCGCGTCGGGCTCACCGTGGTGCTCCCGGCCCTGGTGCTGTTCTGCCTTGCCCGGTGCTGCTGGCGCTGCTGCTGCGCCCGCGGGCGCGGCGGGCGCACGATGGCCGCCCCCGGCCGCCGAGGGGCGCGCATGCCGCGCGGCGCGTTCGAGGCTAATCCTCGCGGCTACTTCCGCGATCTCCGTGCAAACAAGCCCCTCGTGTTCGTGCACTAATGGCGCCGCGCGCGCCGGCGGCAGGATGCGCCGCGTTAGAGGAAGACGTCCCGCATGCCACAGCTACTTCAGCACGTCGGCACGTATATTCGTGTCCTGCTGTGTACGTGTACGCGTATTATTCTGTCATAGGATTTGTGTACGTACAAGTACCGTTTTATATGCATGCATATGGTCGGATTTTGTGCCTCACGGTCCATTATGACGTGTTTTTGTTAACATTTGTGACAAACTCCAGCTAGGGCATCTCCAACGGGGCGGGATGCAGATCAGCTGACATGCAAATGGCATACCACCAATTGCTTATCTCCTATTAACGCTGTGCCTCGCAGCCTCCAATCCACCATCCAGCAAGGATCCAACGCACCAGAGCTTGCCAAGGCAAAAACAACCAGACTTCACAGTTTTCAGCACAGAAACTTCACAGTTCTGAACAAAACAAACATTCAACGGTACAAACAAATGGTTTGAACAAAACATAATACAAACATCAACATTTTAGTTTGGAACAGTGCAAGCAACAGTCAAAATACTGTTTGCACTCAGATTCACAAGAAAGTAAGTTTTGGACAACACAATTTAGACATGCCATTCATCACTATTTAGATTCAAACAGCCCAGTTTATCACAAGTAATCCAGAAGTACATGATTTGAAGATTCAGTACCACTTTCCAGTGAACTCAGTGATCACTTAACAGCCATTCAGTGATCACTTAACAGCCATTTAGTGCCATTTGATTTGTACACTTAGGCCCCAAAAGACTACTATAGTTGCGCAAAATACTATACTTAACTATGTCCAAAATACTTCTAGCGAGCTTGCACGCTAGAACAGATCATCCTCACCACAAGGCGGAGCCGTCAAGAGCTGGGTGAAACTCATGATAGCATTGCATTCTTGGGGCTCCATATTTACTCCTTTGGTGTTGTCACACTTCTCCATTAGTACTTGAGGCTGCACATCATCCTTCTTCTTTTGTTGCACATCATCCTTCTTCTTTTTTTGCACACCATCCTTCTTCTTTTTCTGCACACCATCCTTCTTCTTTTTTAGCTGCCAATGAAAAATATAGTAATTAGTTTACAAATGAAGAATAAAAACATATCATGTACCAATTGCAACATACATTTTCTCCCGTCTTGATCGACGCGGTAGCTTTCAATGGTATACGCTTCCCCTTGAGTAACTTATCAATCCAAGTTTTCTTTCTCCTTAATTTTGTTGCCGGAACCTCTTTTTTCTTTAGTCGTGCAGCTCTAAGCAATTCATCTATTTGCTGCACATTTGGGTCAACATTCTCTTTGTCTTTATATGGTTCATCCATAGCACTAGTGGTATTGAGTATTTCTGTATGCTAGCTGCAACGGAGGCAAGTGCATTGGCCAATAGCAAACAACACTGTGGGGAGATGGCTGCTCTGTGTGCCACATTGTGAAATTCATGAGACAAATCCCTGTACCGAAGTTGAGATTCAAGTTTAGGATTTTCTACCACTTTCCTTCCTTCCTTATCTTGTATACTTCCATTGCGAGCTTCTCTAGTCCATCTCTTCAAGACATAATGTGTCGGCAATGTCTTTATATTCATCAAATCAAGGACTTTTAGACCATGTCCACACAATATCCCCGTCCTATTGAACATTCCACAACTACATGAAACCGTTTTGGCTAAAGGATCACCTATCACAATGCGCTCCTCCTCAAACTCTAAATCACCATGCAAACTCGCAATAGCAATGGCAAATCTGTTATTTCCATCCAATATTCTACAACATGCAGCCGTTGATCTTTCATACTCACCTTGGAAAGCTTCAAATATAATTGAAGTGTACACTTTGCTTGCTTCCACGAACATAGGAGTGAACATCTTAACTCTTGGTATATATTTTCTTTCATTGAATTCAGATTGCAATTCCTTTGTTCTTTTTACTTCCACCGTCCTCTCAAAATGCATCAAGAACCGAAGAATATGAAAATCTGATTTCAAATGATTTTTCAACGCATTGTTAAAGCTCTCACTTAATTGTGTGCTTCTCACTCCCAAGCTAAAGACATCTCTCATATAACATTCAGCCCATTTTTCTTTCACCTTGTATATGCTATCTAGCCAACTTTGCTTATGCAGTTTGAGCATCATATTGTCAAACGCTTCTTCAAATGCTGCCTTGTCCTCATATCCATACATACAAGCACCAAAATATGTGAGAATATGAGGTTCTTTTTCTTCATCCTCCACTTCATTCTCCACTTCATCCTCCACTCCCACCTGAGTTAAATGTTTGACAGCATTTTGCATGATATGAAATGTACACAGACCATGATATGATTCTGTGAAGACCGTCTCTATGGCTCTTCCCATTGCTGCATCTTGATCGGTAGCTTAGCCGCCAGCCGCCAGGCATGTGCACGTCCCTCCACGCATCGCACGACGTCCAATGCGCGTGCATCAACCTCCCCACGTTGACGGGCAACGCCACCCTGTTCACCCGCTCCTCCTTCTTGGTGCCGCTGCGGGACGTGTCGAAGTCGTTCTTCTTCTTCCCCATGGTGCTGCGATGGTGGTGATAGGAGTGAAGGTGTGGGCGATGGAGGAAGGATGCCGGTGGACTTTTAAAGATGGCCGCGCGGGGGAAACGATGCCATTGAAGGCGGCGCAGAAGCCCAGCCGCCGCCCGCCAATGCGCGAGCAGAAGAGGCAGCCGTGACATTGATGGCGAAGGCTGCGGCGCTGACGCGGAAGCGATGGCCGTGGAAGCCATGTCCTCGATTCAGGCTCGCTGCCAGGCGGGCCCGGTGGAGATGCGAGCGGTCACTTGTTGCGTCCGCGCGGCGTCCGTCGGGACCCATTCCAGGCGCAAATATGCGTCGGGTTTGCGTCACCGCGGACGGCCCGATCACGATGCGTCGCCCCGCTGGAGGTGGTCAGGCCGGGCGTTCGGGATTTCCCGAAAATTCGGGACGGGTAATTCGGGTAAAAATTATTTCGGGATTCCAAAACTCAGACCCGAAATTTGTCTAGAAAATATGACACCCGAAATTTCGGGTACCCGGAAATTCGGGTTCGGGATCGGGCAATCCTGAAATCCCCGAAATACACAACAATGCAGACAAATAACAGCAAAAAATTCTCCATCGTGGTGAAGATGAGCCGAGCCCTGATATCTGAGCGGCGACCGGTTGCAGGCCGCGCGGCATCGTGGAAGTATGTTAGGGCCTAGCAGGGAGGAGCGGCACCGCGCAAGGGAGGAAAGGAAGCTCGCGGAGCCGCAGACTCGGCAGAGCGCCCGCGGCGACTGGGGAGCGCGGCGGATGGTGTCGGCCTGGGACGTGGCGGGCGGCGGCGGCCTCGGACATGGCAGGCGGCATCGAGTTTGGGGAGGAAGGGAACTTGCGGCTGAGCGTGCGGGTGAGGTTCACATGTCACAGATTCACAGGGAAGATTTTGGGCTGGGCCATGGTGTGTGAGTTTTTTTATTGGGCCGCAGTCTTCAGTTCGGGCTACTCGGGAAATTCGGGAACCATCGCCCCTTACCCGAATTTCCTGAAATAATTTCGGGTACTTGAAACACCTTCCCGAATACATGATCGGGATATTCGGGTTCGGGATTCGGGATATTCGGGTTCGGGATTTGGGATTCGGGTTTTATGCTGCCTCTCCGGGTTGGTCGGGCGGTCGGTGATGGTTGGATGCGTGGGGGCTCGGCCTGAATAAATGCGGCAGTCCTAGGATTCCTCTCGCGTCAAAACGAAGGGCTGCTTGATGCATGCCCTAATGGATTTGGCTTGAGTGTCGAGTTTCGGAAGGCTCTACCGACAAATGTAACAGTGCATATTACGCCTGGAGTTTGCTGGATTAGGTGGTATTCGGTCGTGCACACCCATGCTTTTATTTCGACCGTTTGGTTCTGGAGAGAGCTGCGCGAAGCTCTGTTCTGTGTTGCCATCAGATGACATTCCGGTCCATGGTGAAATCAGAGACGGAAAATATCATGAAGACCGGGTTGAAGGACTTGCAATGGAGATTCGAGTCTCTGTGATGTTGCAGGACTTGCTTGGTGTTCTGGGTTTCACAGCAGCAGTATGCAAGTGGGAGCGACAACACAAGTGAAGTTCAGAATCTTAAATTTCAGGGTGAATATCCAAGGTCTGGTCTTAATTGACTGTGCCTGGCAATTGCCTTGTTGAAAGCATTGTTTTAGAGCGGGGACTATCTTCAGGGTGAAACCTAAGATCTTTTGATCGGGTGATGACGACGTTTGTGCAATGTTCCCCTCTTGGAGATGTCGCTTTTGGAGAGCCTGGAGTTCAGGTGTTGATTTGGTGGTGGATGTATTGTTGCTGTAGGGATTCGTTGCATAGAAAACAAAAATTTTCCTACCGCGAACACACAATCCAAGCCAAGATGCAATCTAGAAGATGGTAGCAACGAGGGGATTATCGAGTCTCACCCTTGAAGAGATTCCAAAGCCTACAAGATGAGGCTCTTGTTGCTGCGGTAGACGTTCACTTGCCGCTTGCAAAAGCGCGTAGAAGATCTTGATCACGGCGCCACGAACGGGCAGCACCTCCGTACTCGGTCACACGTTCGGTTGTTGATGAAGACGACGTCCACCTCCCCGTTCCGAGTGGACAGCGGAAGTAGTAGCTCCTCTTGAATCCGACAGCACGACGGCGTGGTGTCGGTGGTGGTGGAGAAACCCGGTGGAGCTTCGCTAAGCGTGCGGGATGTGGTGGAGGAGAGAGGGCCGCTAGGGTTTGGGAGAGGGGGCGCCGGCCACTAGGGGTGCGGCCACCTTGTGGTCTTTGGGGTGGCCGGCCCCCTCCCCTTGGCCCCTCATTATATAGGTGGAAGCCCCAAGTGTTGGACTACAAGTCTCCGAATAAGACCCGAACCCAAAACCTTCCATGTGATAGGGAAACCTACCCAAGGTGGGAATCCCACTTGGGGTGGGATTCCCCCCTTCCATGTGGGGGGGTGGCCGGCTGATGCGCGTACAGCACGCGTCCGTTGGGAACTCCAAGAGGAAGGTGTGATGCGTACAGCGGCAAGTTTTCCCTCAGAAAGAAACCAAGGTTTATCGAACCAGGAGGAGCCAAGAAACACGTTGAAGGTTGATGGCGGCGAGATGTAGTGCGGCGCAACACCAGGGATTCCGGCGCCAACGTGGAACCTGCACAACACAACCAAAGTACTTTGCCCCAACGAAACAGCGAGGTTGTCAATCTCACCGGCTTGCTGTAACAAAGGATTAGATGTATAGTGTGGATGATGATTGTTTGCAAAGAACAATGAAAGAACAATAGCAAGCAGATTTGTATTTCGAGATGTAAAGAATGGACCGGGGTCCACAGTTCACTAGAGGTGTCTCTCCCATAAGATAAATAGCATGTTGGGTGAACAAATTACAGTCGGGCAATTGACAAATAGAGAGGGCATGACCATGCACATACATGATATGATGAGTATAGTGAGATTTAATTGGGCATTACGACAAAGTACATAGACCGCTATCCAAGCATGCATCTATGCCTAAAAAGTCCACCTTCGAGTTATCATCCGAACCCCTTCCGATATTAAGTTGCAAACAACAGACAATTGCATTAAGTATGGTGCGTAATGTAATCAATAACTACATCCTCGGACATAGCATCAATGTTTTATCCCTAGTGGCAACGAGCACATCCACAACCTTAGAACTTTCTCGTCATCGTCCCAGATTTAATGGAGGCATGAACCCACTATCGAGCATAAATACTCCCTCTTGGAGCTAAGAGTCAAAACTTGGCCAGAGCCTCTACTAATAACGGAGAGCATGCAAGATCATAAACAACACATAGGTAATAGATTGATAATCAACATAACATAGTATTCTCTATCCATCGGATCCCGACAAACACTACATATAGAATTACAGATAGATGATCTTGATCATGTTAGGCAGCTCACAAGATCCGACAATGAAGCACATAAGGAGAAGACGACCATCTAGCTACTGCTATGGACCCATAGTCCAGGGGTGAACTACTCACTCATCACTCCGGAGGCGACCATGGAGGTGAAGAGTCCTCCGGGAGATGATTCCCCTCTCCGGCAGGGTGCCGGAGGCGATCTCCCGAATCCCCCGAGATGGGATTGGCGGCGGCGACGTCTCGATAAGGTTTTCCGTATCGTGGCTCTCGGTGATCGGGGGTTTCGCGACGAAGGCTTTAAGTAGGCGGAAGGGCAACGCGGGGGCCACACGAGGGCCCCACACACCAGGGCCGCGCGGCCAAGACTCGGGCCGCGCCGCCTCGTTGTGGCGGCGCCTCGTGGCCCCACTTCCTTTCCCCTCGGTCTTCCGGAAGCTTCGTGCAAAAATAGGACCCTGGGCGTTGATTTCGTCCAATTCCGAGAATATTTCCTTTGTAGGATTTCTGAAACCAAAAACAACAGAAAACAGGAAATGGCTCTTCGGCATCTCGTTAATAGGTTAGTGCCGGAAAATGCATAAATACGACATATAATGTGTGTAAAACATGTAGATATCATCAATAATGTGGCATGGAACATAAGAAATTATCGATACGTCGGAGACGTATCAGCATCCCCAAGCTTAGTTCCTGCTCGTCCCGAGCAGGTAAACGATAACAAAGATAATTTCTGGAGTGACATGCCATCATAACCTTGATCATACTATTGTAAGCATATGTAATGAATGCAGCGATCAAAACAATGGTAATGACATGAGTAAACAACTGAATCATAAAGCAAAGACTTTTCATGAATAGTACTTCAAGACAAGCATCAATAAGTCTTGCATAAGAGTTAACTAATAAAACAATAAATCAAAGTAAAGGTATTGAAGCAACACAAAAGAAGATTAAGTTTCAGCGGTCGCTTTCAACTTGTAACATGTATATCTGTTGACGTCAGAAACCCCCTGGCGGGCAGAGACGGGCATCACAGTAGAGCCGGGAACAACTAGGGCTGCGGCTGGCCCCAGTCCCTCAGAGCGACAGCCCGCAAAGCCTCCTGGTCGCACGTCCGATGCTTTCGCAAGGGCGTGCCACCTGACCTATACCTGGTCAGGAAGGTGTGGATGATGCCTCGCTTAGTTTCCTGCATGGCATACACGTAAACATTAAATACGAGCCTCGATCGGCTCTCAGGTTATCCCGTGAATCGGCTCAAAGAGCCGATCCACCCATGATTCGGACAAGGTGTCCGAATATATGGTGGTCCTGCTTGATCAAGATAAAGCTAATGAGATCTACGACGATTTAGGGTTTTCACCGCATAATCGGATCATCCTACTCACGATTGGGCCTCGCGCTCGCGCACGGTGACCGTAAACCGATCCTAGATAGGGCCTAAAAACCAACGCGAGGTTGATCCCCGGAACATCCTTTCTAGGGCTAGCAAACGTCACCCTACACGCCGCTGGATCCTCCAACCCTTTGTAAGGCCTAACTATTGCGGATGTTAAACTAATCCTTGATGAAACAAGGAGCAACCGTAACGGATCAGATCTACTAAACTATGATCAAGCGGGGTGCCGCCCCTACACCTGAGACAGGTGTAAGGGCGGCTAGATGTGCAAGGGTTGCATAACGAAAGCATGTAATTCGAAGAACAATGCTAACCCTAACACACCTAAGATAACTACGTTGCTCGCCATCAAAAAGGCTTCAGCACGAGCAACGCATGAACAACATGGGCAGGCTTGTGCTGCCTAGATCGCGAGATGCGATCTAGGCAGCATGGTGCTTACCGGAGAAACCCTCGAGACGAAGGAGTTGGCGATGCGCCGAGATTTGTTTGTGTTGAACGTTGGTTGTTGTTTATTCCATAAACCCTAGATACATATTTATAGTCCAGCGGACTTTCTAACTCAAGCGTGCACCTAACCGTGCACGGGTAAAACTCTGTCTTCTAATCTAAGATACAACCTACTATATTACAGATACACGGGCATGCTAGCCCAAACTTTGCATATAAGGCCGATTCACGTATTTCTTCCGTATATAATCTTTAAGCCCATCTTGATCGCAGCCCACCTCTGATCCGGTCAAATTCTGGTGATAACACATGCCCCCCTGGTTTTGGAAATGACATTTCCAAAATCATTATGCTTTTCCTTCGAAGGGTCATGTCACGGCAGAGCAGAACCGTCGCAGAGCCTTTCATCATATCGCCTTACCTTCTCAACTTCTCTGCACGATTTGACACTGTAGTTCCTTTTTCACGATAGGCGGCTTCATTGTGCGCACTTCCTCCTGACTTTTTAGGCCGATCTCAATTCCGCGTTCATGACCCAAGAAGCCCAAGAATCGACCGGCCGTCACTCCAAATGCACACTTCTTTGGATTCATCCTTAGTCCGAATTTCTTAGTTCGGTCCCGGATGCGTCGTAAATCATCCAAGTGTCCCTCTACGGAGACAGACTTGACCACCACGTCGCCAATGTAGATCTCAACCAGTTTGCCGATCAGATCATGAAATATGTAGTTCATGGCTCTTTGGTACGTTGCACCAGCGTTCTTCGAGTCCAAATGTCATGACTACATATTCATACAAGCCCACCGAACCTGGTACTCGGATGCAGTCTTGTGTATATCTTCCGGATATTGTCAACATAAAGTAATATAACAAGTGCAATATGCAAGTATGTAGGAATCAATGCACGATTAACACAAGTGTTTGCTTTTTTAGATAGAAGGAAATGGGTAAACTGACTCAACAATAAAAGTAGAAGAAAGGCCCTTCGCAGAGGGAAGCATGGATTGCTAAATTGGTGCTAGAGCTTTCATTTTGAAAACATGAAACAATTTTGTCAACGGCAGTAATAAAGCATTTGAGTTATGAAAGTTATATCTTACAAGTTGCAAGCCTCATGCATAGTATACTAATAATGCCCGCACCTTGTCCTAATTAGCTCGGACTACCGGGTCTTTGCAATGCACATGTTTCAACCAAGTGTCACAATGGGGTACCTCCATGCCGCCCGTACAAAGGTCTAAGGAGAAAGCTCGCATTTTGGATTTCTCGCTTTTGATTATTCTCAACTTAGACATACATACCGGGACAACATGGACAACAGATAATGGACTCCTCTTTAATGCATAAGCATGTGGCAACAATTATTATTCTCATATGAGATTGAGGATATATGTCCAAAACTGAAACTTCCACCATGACTCATGGCTTTAGTTAGCGGCCCAATGTTCTTCTCTAACAATATGCATGCTCCAACCATTAAGGTGGTAGATCTCTCTTACTTCAGACAAGACGGACATGCATAGCAACTCACATGATATTCAACAAGGAATAGTTGATGGCGTCCCCGAAACATGGTTATCGCACAACAAGCAACTTAATAAGAGATAAAGTGCATAAGTACATATTCAATACCACAATAGTTTTTAAGCTATTTGTCCCATGAGCTATATATTGCAAAGGTGAATGATGGAATTTTAAAGGTAGCACTCAAGCAATTTACTTTAGAATGGCGGATAAATACCATGTAGTAGGTAGGTATGGTGGACACAAATGGCATAGTGGTTGGCTCAAGGATTTTGGATGCATGAGAAGTAATCCCTCTCGATACAAGGTTTAGGCTAGCAAGGTGTCTAAAGCAAACACAAGTATGAACCAAGACAAAAAAACTCACATAAAAGACATATTGAAAGCATTATAAGACTCTATACCGTATTCATTGTTGTACCTTTTATCATTATATAGAAGCCGATCGCTTGAACCGGCCTCCTCTTTGTCCTTGCCACCAGAGTGACTGCTCTCTTCTTTGTCTTTGCCATGGCGGTAAACAGACCCTTCATGGCGAACTGTCCAAAGATCAGACGGCCTTGTTCTATTGCCATTTAAGTCACGGGGGATGCCCCCCGAGCCCATTCAGCTACGGCCACCTCCTGGTCTTCCGCAGGGTCTCCGAATTCGTCCTTCATCTTCTTCGACTGATGACTCTGAGACCTGGTGATACTCCTCAGGTCAGCTGCCCCCCGAGTCTCAGTCAAGACGAAACAGAGACGAGGATACGCAACTTAGCCGAATGGACCTGGGCTCGATCAGGTCTGAGGGAACTATCATACAGAGCCAGCCGATTTGCACAAAATTGGCTCTCCAGAGGAGAGAACCTTCAGGGTGTGCTGCCCCCCGAGTTTCTTCAGTCCACTTCTTGCGCCTTGCTGGTCAGATCGTCTCCTTTCCTTTGGCGGACGCTGCTCTTGGCATTGGTCAGGGTTATGATCCCTCAAACTTGCCCCAGCTGATCTTGTGGACTCGAATACTTGCTCCATTGTTTATAACAGTTGTACCTCTTAAGTCGATGGCAATGCATCGGCTTTGTCCCTCTAAAGTCGATGCCCGTGCATCGGCTGTACGTTTGCGAGAAACTGCGTGAATTTTTTTTTTTACAGGCCGATTTTTCTATCGGCCCCCAATGTTTCACTGCATATGTATCGCACGTGTTCATCTGATTAGGTGCCCCCCGAGCCGATTCTGCCAGGTAACTGCTGAAATCGGCTCTGTGATTAGCCAAGGCACTCTATGCGAACGTCGGCTTGATTAGGACCAGTGTGGACTTTTTCTAGCTCATTAGCCGACGCAACCCCATTGCAGTCCCACCGAGCGTGCCAGAATGTGTTGACGTCAGAAACCCCCGGCGGGCAGAGACGGGCAACACAGTAGAGCCGGGAACAACTAGGGCTGCGGCTGGCCCCAGTCCCTCAGAGCGACGGCCCGCAAAGCCTCCTCGGTCGCACGTCCGATGCTATCGCAAGGGCGTGCCACCCGACCTATACCTGGTCAGGAAGGTGTGGATGATGCCTCGCTTAGTTTCCTGCATGGCATACACGTAAACATTAAATACGAGCCTCGATCGGCTCTCAGGTTATCCCGTGAATCGGCTCAAAGAGCCGATCCACCCATGATTCGGACAAGGTGTCCGAATATATGGTGGTCCTGCTTGATCAAGATAAAGCTAATGAGATCTACGACGATTTAGGGTTTTCACCGCATAATCGGATCATCCTACTCACGATTCGGCCTCGCACTCGCGCACGGTGACCGTAAACCGATCCTAGATAGGGCCTAAAGACCAACGCGAGGTTGATCCCCGGAACATCCTTTCTAGGGCTAGCAAACGTCACCCTACACGCCGCTGGATCCTCCAACCCTTTGTAAGGCCTAACTATTGCGGATGTTAAACTAATCCTTGATGAAACAAGGAGCAACCGTAACGGATCAGATCTACTAAACTATGATCAAGCGGGTGCCGCCCCTACACCCGAGACAGTGTAAGGGCGGCTAGATGTGCAAGGGTTGCATAACGAAAGCATGTAATTCGAAGAACAATGCTAACCCTAACACACCTAAGATAACTACGTTGCTCGCCATCAAAAAGGCTTCAGCACGAGCAACGCATGAACAACATGGGCAGGCTTGTGCTGCCTAGATCGCGAGATGCGATCTAGGCAGCATGGTGCTTACCGGAGAAACCCTCGAGACGAAGGAGTTGGCGATGCGCCGAGATTTGTTTGTATTGAACGTTGGTTGTTGTTTATTCCATAAACCCTAGATACATATTTATAGTCCAGCGGACTTTCTAACTCAAGCGTGCACCTAACCGTGCACGGGTAAAACTCTGTCTTCTAATCTAAGATACAACCTACTATATTACAGATACACGGGCATGCTAGCCCAAACTTTGCATATAAGGCCGATTCACGTATTTCTTCCGTATATAATCTTTAAGCCCATCTTGATCGCAGCCCACCTCTGATCCGGTCAAATTCTGGTGATAACAATATCTCACGGATATGGTCAATGTAAAGTAATATAACAAGTGCAATATGCAAGTATGTAGGAATCAATGCACAGTTCACACAAGTGTTTGCTTCTTGAGGTGGAGAGATATAGGTGAACTGACTCAACATAAAAGTAAAAGAAAGGCCCTTCGCAGAGGGAAGCATTGTTTGCTATATTTGTGCTAGAGCTTTGGTTTTGAAAACATGAAACAATTTTGTCAACGGTAGTAATAAAGCATATGTATCATGTAAATTATATCTTACAAGTTGCAAGCCTCATGCATAGTATACTAATAGTGCCCGCACCTTGTCCTAATTAGCTCGGATTACCGGGATTATCGCAATACACATGTTTTAACCAAGTGTCACAAAGGGGTACCTCCATGCCGCCTCGTACAAAGGTCTAAGGAGAAAGCTCGCATTTGGATTTCTCGCTTTTGATTATTCTCAACTTAGACATCAATACCGGGACAACATAGACAACAGATAATGGACTCCTCTTTAATGCATAAGCATGTAGCAACAATTAATGTTCTCATATGAGATTGAGGATATATGTCCAAAACTCGAAACTTCCACCATGATTCATGGCTTTAGTTAGCGGCCCAATGTTCTTCTCTAACAATATGCATGCTCTAACCATTAAATGAGTGGTAAATCTCCCTTACTTCAGACAAGACGGACATGCATAGCAACTCACATGATATTCAACAAAGTGTTGATGGCGTCCCCAGAAACATGGTTATCGCACAACGAGCAACTTAATAAGAAATAAAGTGCATAAGTACATATTCAATACCACAATAGTTTTTAGGCTATTTGTCCCATGAGCTATATATTGCAAAGGTAAAGGATAGAAATTTTAAAGGTAGCACTCAAGCAATTTACTTTGGAATGGCGGAGAAATACCATGTAGTAGGTAGGTATGGTGGACACAAATGGCATAGTAGTTGGCTCAAGGATTTTGGATGCATGAGAAGTATTCCCTCTCGATACAAGTTTTAGGCTAGCAAGGTTATTTGAAACAAACACAAGGATGAACCGGTGCAGCGAAACTCACATAAAAGACATATTGTAAACATTATAAGACTCTACACCGTCTTCCTTGTTGTTCAAAACTCAATACTAGAAATTATCTAGACTTTAGAGAGACCAAATATGCAAACCAAATTTTAGCAAGCTCTTCGTATTTCTTCATTAATGGGTGCAAAGTATATGATGCAAGAGCTTAAACATGAGCACAACAATTGCCAAGTATCAAATTATTCAAGACATTTTAGAATTACTACATGTAGCATTTCCCAATTCCAACCATATAACAATTTAACGAAGAAGATTCAACCTTCGCCATGAATACTATGAGTAAAGCCTAAGGACATATTTTTCCATATGCAACAGCGAAGCGTGTCTCTCTCCCACACAGTGAATGCTAGGATCCATTTTATTCAAACATAAACAAAAAAAACAAACCGACGCTCCAAGCAAAGTACATAAGATGTGATGGAATAAAAATATAGTTTCAGGGGAGGAACCTGATAATGTTGTCGATGAAGAAGGGGATGCCTTGGGCATCCCCAAGCTTAGACGCTCGAGTCTTCTTAAAATATGCAGGGGTGAACCACCGGGGCATCCCCAAGCTTAGAGCTTTCACTCTCCTTGATCATATTGTATCATCCTCGTCTCTTGATCCATGAAAACTTCCTCCACACCAAACTCGAAACAACTCATTAGAGGGTTAGTGCATAATAAAAATTCACATGTTCAGAGGTGACACAATCATTCTTAACACTTCTGGACATTGCACAAAGCTACTCGGACATTAATGGAACAAAGAAATTCATCCATCATAGCAAAAGAGGCAATGCGAAATAAAAGGCAGAATCTGTCAAAACGAACGATCCGTAAAGACGGATTTTATTGAAGCACCGGACTTGCTCAAATGAAAATGCCCAAATTGAATGAAAGTTGCGTACATATCCGAGGATCACCCACGTAAATTGGCATATTTTTCCGAGCTACCTACGGAGAGGCAGGTCGAAATTCGTGACAAGCAAAGAAATCTGTTTCTCGCGCAAGTAATCCAAATCTAGTATGAACCTTACTATCAACGACTTTACTTGGCACAACAATGCACAAAACTAAGATAAGGAGAGGTTGCTACAGTAGTAAACAACTTCCAAGACTCAAATATAAAATAAAAGTACTGTAGTAAAAACATGGGTTGTCTCCCATAAGCGCTTTTCTTTAACGCCTTTCAGCTAGGCGCAGAAAGTGTATATCAAGTATTATCAAGAGACGAAGCATCAACATCATAACTTGTTCTAATAATAGAATCAAAAGGTAACTTCATTCTCCTTATCTTAGTTTTCCACTTGGGACTCCTCCCCCTTAGGGTTGGCCGGCCATGGGAGGTGGAGTCCCTCCGGGACTCCGCCTTCCTTAATGGTTTCTTCCGGACTTTTCTAGAACCTTCCATAGAACCTTCCGGATCATTTTAAATATTATAAAATGACTTCCTATATATGAATCTTATTCTCCGGACCATTCCGGAACTCCTCGTGATGTCCGGGATCTCATCCGGGACTCCGAACAAATATTCGAACTCCATTCCATATTCAAGTTCTACCATTTCAACATCCAACTTTAAGTGTGTCACCATACGGTTCGCGAACTATGCGGACATGGTTGAGTACTCACTCCGACCAATAACCAATAGCGGGATCTGGAGATCCATAATGGATCCCACATATTCAAAGATTACTTTAGTGATCGAATGAACCATTCACATACGATACCAATTCCCTTTGTCACGCGATATTTTACTTGTCCGAGGTTTGATCATCGGTATCACTCTATACCTTGTTCAACCTCGTCTCCTGACAAGTACTCTTTACTCGTACCGTGGTATGTGGTATCTTATGAACTTATTCATATGCTTGCAAGACATTAGACGACATTCCACCGAGAGGGCCCAAAGTATATCTATCCGTCATCGGGATGGACAAATCCCACTCGTTGATCCATATGCCTCAACTCATACTTTCCGGATACTTAATCCCACCTTTATAACCACCCATTTACGCAGTGGGCGTTTGATGTAATCAAAGTACCTTTCCGGTATAAGTGATTTACATGATCTCATGGTCATAAGGACTAGGTAACTATGTATCGAAAGCTTATAGCAAATAACTTAATGACGTGATCTTATGCTACGCTTAATTGGGTGTGTCCATTACATCATTCATACAATGATATAACCTTGTTATTAATAACATCCAATGTTCATGATTATGAAACTAATCATCCATTAATCAACAAGCTAGATAAGAGGCATACTAGGGACTCTTTGTTGTTTACATATCACACATGTATCAATGTTTCGGTTAATACAATTATAGCATGGTATATAAACATTTATCATAAACACAAAGATATATAATAACCACTTTTATTATTGCCTCTTGGGCATATCTCCAACAGTCTCCCACTTGCACTAGAGTCAATAATCTAGATTACATTGTAAGGAACCTAACACCCATGGCATTCGGGTGTTGGTCATGTTTTGCCCTAGGGAGAGCTTTAGTCAACGGATCCGCTACATTCGGATCGGTGTGTACTTTGCAAATCTTTACTTCTCCATCTTCGATGTACTCGCGAATCGAGTGGTAACGCAGCTTGATATGCTTCAGCCTCTTGTGTGACCTTGGTTCTTGTGCATTGGCGATGGCACCCATGTTGTCACGAGTATATGACTAGTGGGTCCAATGCACTAGGAACCACACCAAGCTCTACAATGAACCTCTTCATCCATACCGCTTCGATGAAGCCTCCGAAGCCGCTATGTACTCGATTCCGTTGAAGACTTCGCCACCGTGCACTCGCTTTGAGCTTGCCCAGCCTATCGCGAAGCACCATTCAATATAAACACGTACCCGGACCGTGACTTAGAGTCACCGAGATCGGTGTTCCAACTTGCATCGGTGTAACTTGTTACAACGAGCTCTTGGTCACCTCCATAACAAAGAAACATATCCTTAGTTCTTTTCAAGTACTTCAGGATATTCTTGACCGCTGTCCGGTGTTCCATTCCCGGATCACTTTGATATCTCGCTAGTCAAACTAACGGCATGCGCTATATCCGGTCTTGTACATAGCATGGCATACATAATAGAGCCTACCGCCGAAGCATAGGGGATCCGACTCATCCTTTCTCTTTCTTCTCGTCGTAGCCGGTCCTTGAGTCTTACTCAAGACCTTGCCCGGTAACATAGGTAAAAACCCTTTCTTACTTTCGTCCATTCTAAACTTCCTTAGAATCTTGTCCAGGTATGTACTCGTGATAGCCCTATTAGGCGTCTTGATCTATCTCTATAAATCTTGATGCCTAATATATACGATGCTTCACCAAGGTCTTTCATTGAAAAACTGTTATTCAAATAACCTTTTACACTCGCTTAATAGTTCTATATCATTCCCAATCAATAATATGTCATCTACATATAATATCGGGAATGCTACGGAGCTCCCACTCACTTTCTTGTAAATACGAGGCCTCTCCATGGCATCGTATAAACCCGAAGTCTTTGATTACCTTATCAAAGCGTCGGTTCCAACTTCTTCATGCTTGCTTCAGTCCATAGATTGAACGCTGAAGTTTGCATACTTTTTCAGCATTTTTAGGATCGACAAAACCTTTGGGTTGTACCTGATGCCTACGGGAGCTTCTATTCTTGTAGACAGTGTTGGGCCTCCAAGAGCAGAGGTTTGTAGAACAGCAGCAAGTTTCCCTTAAGTGGATCACCCAAGGTTTATCGAACTCAGGGAGGAAGAGGTCAAAGATATCCCTCTCATGCAACCCTGCAACCACAAAGCAAGAAGTATCTTGTGTCCCCAACACACCTAATAGGTGCACTAGTTCGGCGAAGAGATAGTGAAATACAGGTGGTATGAATAAGTAGTAGCAACGGCACCAGAAAAGTGCTTTGCCCAAGACAGTAAACAAGCAGTAGTAATGCAGTAAAACAGTAAACAAGCAGCGATAGCTGTATTTAGGAACAAGGCCTAGGGATTAGACTTTCACTAGTGGACACTCTCAACATTGATCACATAACAAAATAGATAAATGCATACTCTACACTCTTGTTGGATGATGAACACATTGCGTAGTATTACACGAACCCTCAATGCCGGAGTTAACAAGCTCCACAATAATGCTCATATTTTAGTAACCTTTAGTGTAAGATAGATCAAAAGACTAAACCAAGTACTAGCATAGCATGCACACTGTCACCTTCATGCATATGTAGGAGGAATAGATCACATCAATATTATCATAGCAATAGTTAACTTCGCAATCTACAAGAGATCATGATCATAGCATAAACCAAGTACTAACACGGTGCACACATCTGTCACCTTTGCACACGTGCGGGAGGAATAAAACTACTTTAATAACATTGCTAGAGTAGCACATAGATAAATTGTGATACAAAACACATTGCAATCATAAAGAGATATAAATAAGCACCTCACTATGCCATTCAACGAGTGAATAAGTATTCCGTGAAATATAGCCTAAGAGACCCACACGGTGCACACACTCGTCACCTTTACACACGTGGGACAAGGAGTCTCCGGAGATCACATAAGTAAAACTCACTTGACTAGCATAGTGACATCTAGATTACAAGCATCATCATATGAATCTCAATCATGTAAGGCAGCTCATGAGATTATTGTATTGAAGCACATAGGAGAGAGATGAACCACATAGCTACCGGTACAGCCCCGAGCCTCGATGGAGAACTACTCCCTCCTCATGGGAGCAGCAGCGGTGATGAAGATGGCGGTGGAGATGGAAGCGGTGTCGATGGAGAAGCCTTCCGGGGGCACTTCCCCGCTCCGGAAGGGTGCCGGAACAGAGACTCCTGTCCCCCAGATCTTGGCTTCGCGATGGCGGCGGCTCTGGAAGGTTTTCCGTATCGTGGTTCTTCGCCTCAGGGGTTTCGCGACGGAGGCTTTAAGTAGGCGGAAGGGCAGAGTCGGGGGCCTGACGAGGGGCCCACACCATAGGGCGGCGCGGGCCCCTCCTTGGCCGCGCCGCCATGTGGTGTCGCCACCTCGTGGCCCCACTTCGTATGCTCTTCGGTCTTCCGGAAGCTCCGTGGAAAAATAGGCCCCCGGGTCTTCGTTTCGTCCAATTCCGAGAATATTTCGTTACTAGGATTTATGAAACCAAAAACAGCGTAAAACAGAACCGGCACTTCGGCATCTTGTTAATAGGTTAGTTCCAGAAAATGCACGAATATGACATAAAGTGTGCATAAAACATGTAGGTATCATCAATAATATGACATAGAACATAAGAAATTATCGATACGTCGGAGACGTATCAAGCATCCCCAAGCTTAGTTCTGCTCGTCCCGAGCAGGTAAAACGATAACAAAGATAATTTCTGAAGTGATATGCCATCATAACTTTGATCATACTATTTGTAAACATATGTAGTGGATGCAGCGATCAAAACAATGGTAATGATATGAGTAAACAAGTGAATCATAAAGCAAAGACTTTTCATGAATAGTACTTCATGACAAGCATCAATAAGTCTTGCATAAGAGTTAACTCATAAAGCAATAAATCAAAGTAAAGGTATTGAAGCAACACAAAGGAAGATTAAGTTTCAGCGGTTGCTTTCAACTTGTAACATGTATATCTCATGGATAATAGTCAACATAGAGTAATATAACAAGTACAATATGCAAGTATGTAGGAATCAATGCACAGTTCACACAAGTGTTTGCTTCTTGAGGTGGAGAGAAATAGGTGAACCGACTCAACATAAAAGTAAAGAGAATGGTCCTTCAAAGAGGAAAGCATCGATTGCTATATTTGTGCTAGAGCTTTTATTTTGAAAACATGAAACAATTTTGTCAACGGTAGTAATAAAGCATATGAGTTATGTACATTATATCTTACAAGTTGCAAGTCTCATGCATAGTATACTAATAGTGCCCGCACCTTGTCCTAATTAGCTTGGACTACCGGATCTTTGCAATGCACATTTTTTAACCAAGTGTAACAATGGGGTACCTCCATGCCGCCTGTACAAAGGTCTAAGGAGAAAGCTCGCATTTTGGATTTCTCGCTTTTGATTATTCTCAACTTAGACATCCATACCGGGACAACATGGACAACAGATAATGGACTCCTCTTTAATGCATAAGCATGTGGCAACAATTATTATTCTCATATGAGATTGAGGATATATGTCCAAAACTAAAACTTCCACCATGAATCATGGCTTTAGTTAGCGGCCCAATGTTCTTCTCTAACAATATGCATGCTCCAACCATGAAGGTGGTAGATCTCTCTTACTTCAGACAAGACGGACATGCATAGCAACTCACATGATATTCAACAAAGAATAGTTGATGGCGTCCCCGTAAACATGGTTATCGCACAACAAGCAACTTGATAAGAGATAAAGTGCATAAGTACATATTCAATACCACAATAGTTTTTAAGCTATTTGCCCCATGAGCTATATATTGCAAAGGTGAATGATGGAATTTTAAAGGTAGCACTCAAGCAACTTACTTTGGAATGGCGGATAAATACCATGTAGTAGGTAGGTATGGTGGACACAAATGGCATAGTGGTTGGCTCAAGGATTTTGGATGCATGAGAAGTATTCCCTCTCGATACAAGGTTTAGGCTAGCAAGGTTATTTGAAACAAACACAAGGATGAACGGTACAGCAAAACTCACATAAAAGACATATTGTAAACATTATAAGACTCCATACCGTCTTCCTTGTTGTTCAAAACTCAATACTAGATGTTATCTAGACTCTAGAGAAACCAAATATGCAAACCAAATTAGCAAGCTCTAAGTATTTCTTCATTAATGGGTGCAAAGTATATGATGCAAGAGCTTAAACATGAGCACAACAATTGCCAAGTATCAAATTATCCAAGACATTTTAGAGTTACTACATGTAGCATTTTCCAATTCCAACCATATAACAATTTAACGAAGATGAAACTTCGCCATGAATACTATGAGTAGAGCCTAAGGACATATTTGTCCATATGCTACAGAGGAGCGTGTCTCTCTCCCACAAAGTGAATGCTAGGATCCATTTTATTCAAACAAAACAAAAAACAAAAACAAACCGACGCTCCAAGCAAAGTGCATAAGATGTGATGGAATAAAAATATAGTTTCAGGGGAGGAACCTGATAATGTTGTCGATGAAGAAGGGGATGCCTTGGGCATCCCCAAGCTTAGACGCTTGAGTCTTCTTATAATATGCAGGGGTGAACCACCGGGGCATCCCCAAGCTTAGAGCTTTCACTCTCCTTGATCATATTGCATCATTCTCCTCTCTTGATCCTTGAAAACTTCCTCCACACCAAACTCGAAACAACTCATTAGAGGGTTAGTGCATAATAAAAATTCACATGTTCAGAGGTGACACAATCATTCTTAACACTTCTGGACATTGCATAAAGCTACTGGACATTAATGGATCAAAGAAATTCATCCAACATAGCAAAAGAGGCAATACGAAATAAAAGACAGAATCTGTCAAAACAGAACAGTCCGTAAAGATGGATTTTATTAGGCCACCAGACTTGCTCAAATGAAAATGCTCAAATTGAATGAAAGTTGCGTACATATCTGAGGATCATGCACGTAAATTGGCTTAATTTTCTGAGCTACCTACAGGGAGGTAGACCCAGATTCGTGACAGCAAAGAAATCTGGAACTGCGCAAGTAATCCAAATCTAGTACTTACTTTACTATCAAAGACTTTACTTGGCACAACAAAACATAAAACAAAGATAAGGAGAGGTTGCTACAGTAGTAAACAACTTCCAAGACTCAAATACAAAATAAAAGTACTGTAGCAAAATAAACACATGGGTTATCTCCCAAGAAGTTCTTTCTTTATAGCCATTAAGATGGGCTCAGCAGTTTTTATGATGCACTCGCAAGAAATAGTATTTGAAGCAAAAGAGAGCATCAAGAGGCAAATTCAAAACACATTTAAGTCTAACATGCTTCCTATGCATAGGAATCTTGTAAATAAACAAGTTCATGAAGAGCAAAGTGACAAGCATAGGAAGATAAAACAAGTGTAGCTTCAAAAATTTCAGCACATAGAGAGGCATTTTAGTAACGTGAAAATTTCTACAACCATATTTTCCTCTCTCATAATAAATTTCAGTAGCAACATGAGCAAACTCAACAATATAACTATCACATAAAGCATTCTTATCATGAGTCTCATGCACAAAATTATTACTCTCCACATAGGCATAATCAATTTTATTAGTTGTAGTGGGAGCAAATTCAACAAAGTAGCTATCGTTATTATTCTCATCAAGTGTAGGAGGCATAGTATAATCACAACAAAATTTACTCTCCATAGTAGGTGGCACCAAAAGACCACTATTATAATCATCATAAATAGGAGGCAAAGTATCATCAAAGAAAATTTTCTCCTCAATGCTTGGGGGACTAAAAAGATCATGAAAACCAGCTTCCCCAAGCTTAGAACTTTCTACATTATTATCAACTATGGTGTTCAAAGCGTTCATACTAATATTACTACCAAGCATGCAAATAAGATTCCATAGGTTTTTTAATTTTCGCATCAAACAATCCATGTTTTAAATCGGAAATAGAATAAGAAGCTCATTGTTGTCCATTATGCCAAACTAGTGTAAACAAGAAACAAAAAGATGCAATTGCAGGATCTAAAGGAAATAGCTTCGAGCACAAACACAATGGCGCTGTAAAAGTACTGTTACACTGGAACCGGAGTATGAGTGCCTTTTTACCTTTCCTCCCCGACAACGGCGCCGTGAAAAGTGCTTGATGCCTACGGGAGCTTCTATTCTTGTAGACAGTGTTGGGCCTCCAAGAGCGAGAGGTTTGTAGAACAGCAGCAAGTTTCCCTTAAGTGGATCACCCAAGGTTTATCGAACTCGAGGAGGAAGAGGTCAAAGATATCCCTCTCATGCAACCCTGCAACCACAAAGCAAGAAGTCTCTTGTGTCCCCAACACACCTAATAGGTGCACTAGTTCGGCGAAGAGATAGTGAAATACATGTGGTATGAATAAGTAGTAGCAACGGCACCAGAAAAGTGCTTTGCCCGAGACGATGAAACAAGCAGTAGTAATGCAAGTAAAACAAGTAAACAAGCAGCGATAGCGATATTTAGGAACAAGGCCTAGGGAATAGACTTTCACTAGTGGACACTCTCAACTTTGATCACATAACAGAATAGATAAATGCATACTCTACACTCTTGTTGGATGATGAACACATTGCGTAGGATTACACGAAACCTCAATGCCGGAGTTAACAAGCTCCACAATAATGCTCATATTTTAGTAACCTTTAGTGTAAGATAGATCAAAAGACTAAACCAAGTACTAGCATAGCATGCACACTGTCACCTTCATGCATATGTAGGAGGAATAGATCACATCAATATTATCATAGCAATAGTTAACTTCGCAATCTACAAGAGATCATGATCATAGCATAAACCAAGTACTAACACGGTGCACACACTCGTCACCTTTGCACACGTGCAGGAGGAATAAAACTACTTTAATAACATTGCTAGAGTAGCACATAGATAAATTGTGATACAAAACACATTGAAATCATAAAGAGATATAAATAAGCACCTCACTATGCCATTCAACGAGTGAATAAGTATTCGTGAAATATAGCCTAAGAGACCCACACGGTGCACACACTGTCACCTTTACACACGTGGGACAATGAGTCTCCTGAGATCACATAAGTAAAACTCACTTGACTAGCATAGTGACATCTAGATTACAAGCATCATCATATGAATCTCAATCATGTAAGGCAGCTCATGAGATTATTGTATTGAAGCACATAGGAGAGAGATGAACCACATAGCTACCGGTACAGCCCCGAGCCTCGATGGAGAACTACTCCCTCCTCATGGGAGCAGCAGCGGTGATGAAGATGGCGGTGGAGATGGAAGCGGTGTCGATGGAGAAGCCTTCTGGGGGCACTTCCCCGCTCCGGCAGGGTGCCGGAACAGAGACTCCTGTCCCCCAGATCTTGGCTTCGCGATGGCGGCGGCTCTGGAAGGTTTTCCGTGTCGTGGTTCTTCGCCTCAGGGGTTTCGCGACGGAGGCTTTAAGTAGGCGGAAGGGCAGAGTCGGGGGCCAGACGAGGGGCCCACACCATAGGGCAGCGCGGGCCCCTCCTTGGCCGCGCCGCCATGTGGTGTCGCCACCTCGTGGCCCCACTTCGTATGCTCTTCGGTCTTCTGGAAGCTCCGTGGAAAAATAGGCCCCTGGGTCTTCGTTTCGTCCAATTCCGAGAATATTTCGTTACTAGGATTTCTGAAACCAAAAACAGCAGAAAACAGAACCGGCACTTCGGCATCTTGTTAATAGGTTAGTTCCAGAAAATGCACGAATATGACATAAAGTGTGCATAAAACATGTAGGTATCATCAATAATATGGCATAGGACATAAGAAATTATCGATACGTCGGAGACGTATCAGTACCATATACAACTCTTCCTCAATGTCTCCATTAAGGAACGCTGTTTTGACATCCATCTGCCAAATCTCATAATCGAAAAATGCAGTTATTGCTAACAAAATCCTCACAGATTTTAGCTTCGCTACAGGTGAGAAAGTCTCATCGTAGTCAACACCTTGAATTTGTCGGAAACCCTTTGCGACAGGTCGAGCTTTATAGACAGTAATACTACCATCAGCATCTGTTTTTCTCTTGAAGATCCATTTATTCTCGACAGCCTTGCGGCTATGAGGTAAGTCTACCAAAGTCCATACTTTGTTATCATACATGGATCCCATTTCGGATTTCATGGCTTCTTGCCATTTGTTGGAATCTGGGCTCATCATTGCTTCTTCATACGTCGCAGGGTCCTCATCATTGTTATCCACAATCATGACATTTAGACAAGGATCATACCAATCAGGAGTGGCACGTTCCCTTGTCGATCTGCGAGGTTCGATGAGTTTCCTCGTTCGAAGTTTCATGATCATTATCATTAGCTTCCTCTCGTTGCCGGTGTAGGCGGTACAGGTACAACTTCCGGTACTCGCGCTACTCGATCAACGAGTATAGATTCATCAATCTCATCGAGTTCTACATTTTTTCCAGTCACTTCTTTAGTGAGAAATTCTTTCTCAAGAAAGGTTCCGTTCTTAGCAACAAAGATTTTGCCTTCGGATCTGTGATAGAAAGTGTACCCTATAGTTTCCTTAGGGTATCCTATGAAGACGCATTTCTCCGCTTTGGGTTCTAGCTTGTCCGGTTGTAACTTTTTTACATAGGCTTCGCAACCCCAAACTTTAAGGAATGACAGCTTAGGTTTCTTATTAAACCATAATTCATACGGTGTCGTTGACATGGGCATACCCTTCGGGTACCCATTATTAGTATACCTGGCTTGGCCCAATATGGAGAAGACCAAATATGGAGAAGGCCCAACAAGGCAACCCGAAGAAGTAGTCGACTAGGACTCTTGTAAAACCCTAGGCTGGTTGCATATATAAAGCTAGCCAGGGCACCCGAAATAAAGAGGAAAACATATAGAGAGGAGATAGACAACATAGCTCCGCCTACGGCGGCACCCTGTAAACATATCATATAGTGGATTGCTAGCAGCACGTAGGGATCCTCCACCGAGGGGACCCGAAGCTGGGTACGTCGTGTGCCTAATCTCGTCCCCGGAATCTCCATCGTCGCTCTCCCGAAACCCTAGTCTACAATACGTAGACATTGCCGAGGTGTTCCCTCGTCAATTGGCGCCGTCTGTGGGAATCGCGACGACTGGATTTCGTTATCCAGGCGAGAACCGTCGTCATCTTCAACATCTAGTTCGCGTATGCTTCCGCACGTTTCGACGACGACCTGTCGGCCGCACGCCCGATCATCTTCAGCCGGCGATCCGATCTAGGTGATGAACCTGGGCAGCGGTGCTCGGCCTCGTGCGGCTCGATGCTACAACATCCAAGGCTCAAGCGCGATCCGTGCCGCGGAAATAACTCCCCGATCAGTAACATGCTCTTCTCACTATTTAATTCAGGGCTAGTTCGATTTTGACTTAGAATCGCATAAGTACAAGACCTCTGCCCGTATTTAATTCGCCACTATGTTAATCCCCTGCTGCTACTGTGTATGAGGAAACCCGCTGTTTGATGCATTGAAGTTAGGCTGATCGAGGCCACGCGGAATTGATGAACACGGCATAGTGATCTTCACTATTCAATCCATCTCATTCTTTCTCCCATCAAGTGTTAATTTTACTTGCGTCTAATCTCACGCACATGTATATCTATTTGTCCGTGCATATTTTTCTGAAATAATGAGGAGTCCAAGACAAGATATCAGTTGACGGAAGCAAAAAATATTCTGGAGCATACACCGGTCCCGTAACCACCACAGTCGGGAGCTCGCCCGCCGTGAACTCGACGACTCTCTCCTCCATACCGACTACTTCCACCGTATCAAATATTTTCGGCTAAACGCCACACGGCTCCGCTGCATCAAGTACATCCGCTTCGTCGACTCCATCTTCCGGACGACCTACTTCCACCTCGACTTCGCCACATCCAACAAAAAAGCTAAGAGTTCCTCTTCCGAGAGTTAATTATTATTTTCGCCACACCCGAATACTCGGGGGTTGCAACATTGCATCATTACAGCAAATTCATCCAAACACTGGGGGTTGCGTCATTACTTCGTTAACACAAATATACTTGGTTACTTGTGGAATTATTTTCTTCGACTTAGTGGATTTATCTTCTTCGACTCAGTGGATTTATTTTCTCTGGATTACTGGATTGGTTTTCTTTGTGTTATTATTGGTTCACTTATACAATATTACCCGACGCGTTTCCGGGTCAATGGATTCATCTTCTATGGTTATTACTGGAACTATTTTCTCCGGCTCAATGGGTTCATCCTCTATGATATTAATGGATTCATCTTCTATGGTTATTACAGGATTCTTCGGGTCAATGGATTCATCCTCTATGATATTAATGGATTCATCTTCTATGGTTATTACGGGATTTTTCGGGTCAATGGATTCATCCTCTATGATATCAGCGGATTCATCTTCTATGGTTATTACGGGATTTTTCGGGTCAATGGATTCATCCTCTATGATATCAGCGGATTCATCTTCTATGGTTATTACGGGATTCTGCGGGTCAATGGATTCATCCTCTATGATATCGGCGGATTCATCTTTAATATATGCTCTATATTTAATGGCGTAATCTTCAATATGGATTCATCTCAAATACTTCATCTTGGATTCATCTTCATGGGCTCATATTATATTATGGACAATGGCTTCATCCTAAATGCCTTTATCCTATACGACGCCGCGACTCCATCAATTTCTTTCGATATCATAGCAAACACTCGGGGGCTCGACCATAATTTCGCCTCGGGTCGCAACTACGACACAACATCTAAGCAATAATCATCATATCACCCCAGCAGCACTTGTGGGCTCGGCTATTTCTTCATCAACAATATGGCGGCATTTATTTTCGTTATTTGGTGGTTTTTACTTCAGCTCGACTTCTTCTCGGCACTCGAAGACTTCATCGCATCGACTCCATAGTGTCCAAAAAAGCTAAGTGTTCTTTTATTTTGTACAAAGTTGATTATCGTTTACTTTCGTCGCACCCGACACTCGGGGGCTTCGCGGCATATATTCACTTTACATATCATCAAATTCGAGCATCTGACACCGCATGCGAAAAAGAGAGTCAAGGAAAAGATAGAAAAGGTTTATTTATTTGTATAGTAGAAAGCAAATTTCAAAGTATATAAGAGGGAACCCGACGAAATCAAAAGAGCACCCGACGAAATCTTCTTCAGGGAGGAACCCGACGAAATCAAAAGAGCACCCGACGAAATCTTCTTCGGGGAGGAACCCGATGAATTATCCTCAAAAAAGGACCCGAAGAATTATCTTCAAGGAGGTCTCGAAAAATTATCTTCAAGGATGTCTCGAAGAATTATCTTCAAGAAGGTCCCGAAAAATTATCTTCAAGAAGGTCCCGAAGAATTGTCCTCAAAGAGGACCCGAAGAATCGTCCTCAGGGAGGACCCGAAGAATTATCCTCAAAGAGGACCCGAAGAATCGTCCTCAGGGAGGACCCGAAGAATTATCCTCAAAGAGGACCCGAAGAATCGTCCTCAGGGAGGACCCGAAGAATTATTCTCAAAGTGGACCCGAAGAAATTTTCCTGAAGGAGGAACTCGACGAAATTTTCATCAAGGAGGAACCCAAAAAAAAAAAAGAAAAAGAAAAAAGAGGTGGATAAATCTTCGAGTCCATTGACTCGTCATATTGTTCCAAGCAAGAGCATCGGTGATGTACCCGACAATATAGAAGAACCAATATATTCGGCTGTCTCATCAAGCCCGAGAGAAAAATAGAAGAACCCGCAAAATGGGTCATTGCATCAGCCGAACAAGGCATTCGACAATATATTCTCGAACGCCAAAGTTGCGAACAATTTCTGAATGCCGCAAAACTTTGCGAAGGTAAGACCCCAGATCCGTTCTGTGTGGCGTGGCACCGCCAAAGACTGCGCTCTGCTACTTTTTTCCGTATCAACAGATACGAAGAAAAATCCTAACGGACGCGTTAGGTACCCGATAAATATGACTGGGACTCGATAGAATGGTAAGACCTTAAGCGGCACCTGTCGAAGTTTACACCAGTATCCCGAGATCATGTCCGGGGACGTGATCTTGAAGTAGGTTTTTGCGGATTGCCACTAGAGCAGTTAACTAGTACCTGATCCGTCAGATGAACTAGCCCCAATTACCATTATCCCTGTACAATATAGATATCAATGTTAAATAAAAATAGCAACGGCCTGAATTCGATAAAAAGAGGGGCTGCGCCAAGTTCTTTATCAAGTAGTACAACTTGAGCCTATGCCTAGGTGCCAGCACCTGCTCATAGGCTCGGGGGCTACTCTTATCGAGAGTATTGTTCACCCTCCCGATAAGAAAGAGGAAAAATTGTGGAGTCAATTACAAGCAAGTTGAGCCTACACCCAAGTGCAAACACTTGGCTGTAGCCTCGGGGGCTACTTCCATCGGGAGCGCTGGCCGCGCGCCCGATAGAAAAATAACTTCAACAGCATCTATGACAATCAAAGTTTGTAGACTCAACTCGATTCTACGACTCGAGTGGAGCCTACTCCCATCGGGAGCACATGGATTTCATCAAGTCCTCCAGAAATATAGTTAAGTTCTTCATCGAGTAGTACAACTTGAGTCTATGCCTAAGTGCAAGCACTTACCCATAGACTCGGGGGCTACTCCCATCGGGAGCGCTGGTCGCGCACCCGATAGAAAATTAACTTTGAGAATCGTCGATATCATCTACGCTACACATGATCTACGGCATGGACCTCACCTTGTATTTTCTTCGACTACAGAGATGGTTATGCTTGGAGTTTCTACGCAAGTCTTCGACTTCCCTATAAACTCGGGGGCTACTGACATGGGCATACCCTTCGGGTACCCATTATTAGTATACCTGGCTCGGCCCAATATGGAGAAGACCAAATATGGAGAAGGCCCAACAAGGCAACCCGAAGAAGTAGTCGACTAGGACTCTTGTAAAACCCTAGGCTGGTTGCATATATAAAGCTAGCCAGGGCACCCGAAATAAAGAGGAAAACATATAGAGAGGAGATAGACAACATAGCTCCGCCTACGGCGGCACCCTGTAAACATATCATATAGTGGATTGCTAGCAGCACGTAGGGATCCTCCACCGAGGGGACCCGAAGCTGGGTACGTCGTGTGCCTAATCTCGTCCCCGGAATCTCCATCGTCGCTCTCCCGAAACCCTAGTCTACAATACGTAGGCATTGCCGAGGTGTTCCCTCGTCAGTCGTTTCTACGGATTTTGATGGTGCTCTATTTAAAGTGAATGCGGCTGTCTCTATTGCATAACTCCAAAATGATAACGGCAAATCAGTAAGAGACATCATAGAACGAACCATATCTAAGAGAGTTCGATTACGACGTTTGGACACACCGTTTCGTTGTGGTGTTCCCGGCGGTGTCAATTGTGAAAGTATTCCGCATTTCTTTAAATGCATGCCAAACTCATAACTCAGATATTCACCTCCGCGATCAGATCATAGAAATTTAATCTTCTTGTTACGTTGATTTTCTACTTCACTTTGGAATTCCTTAAACTTCTCAAAAGTTTCGGATTTATGTTTCATGAAATAGATATACCCATATCTACTCAGATCATCTCGTGAAGGTTAGAACATAACGATAACCACCGCGCGATGCTACGCTCATTGGTCCGCATACATCGGTATGTATGATTTCCAATAAGTCGGTAGCTCGCTCCATCATACCGGAAAATGGAGTCTTAGTCATTTTTCCCATTATACATGCTTCGCATCTATCAAGTGACTCAAAGTCAAGTGATTCAAGTAATCCATCGGTATGGAGTTTTTTCATGCGTTTCACTCCAATATGACCAAGACGACAAGTGCCACATATAAGTAGAATTATCATTCAATTTCATTCGTTTAGCATCAATGTTATGTATATGCGTATCACTACTATCGAGATATAACGAAATAAGCCATTCTTTTCGTGTGCTCGACCATAAAAGATATTATTCATAAAAATAGAACAACCATTATTCTCGAGACTTGAATGAATAACCGTCTTGCATTAAACAAGATCCAGATATAATGTTCATGCTCAACGCGGGTACAAAATAACAATTATTTAGGCTTAAAACTAATCCCGAAGGTAGTCTGTAGAGGAAGTGTGCCGACAGCCGATCACATCGACTTTGGATCCGTTTCCAACGCGCATCGTCACTTCATCTTTCAGTAGTCTTCGTTTATTCTTTAGTTCCTGTTTCGAGTTACAAATATGAGCAACCGAACCAGTATCAAATACCCAGGTACTAGAACGAGAACCAGTGAGATAAACATCTATAACATGTATATCAGATATACCTTCTTTCTTCTTCTTGACAAGGCTGCTCTTCAGATCAGCCAGATACTTGGAGCAATTACGCTTCCAGTGTCCCTTCTCCTTGCAGTAATAGCACTCAGCATCGATCAGGCTTAGGGCCGTTCTTAGGTTTCATAGGAGGCGTGGCAGCTTTCTTGCCACCCTTCTTGAATTTTCCCTTTGACTTGCCCTGTTTCTTGAAACTGGTGGTCTTGTTGACCATCAACACTTGGTGCTCTTTCTTGATCTCAATCTCAGCAGCTTTTAGCATGCCAAAGAGTTCAGGTAACTCCTTGTTCATGTTCTGCATATTGTAGTTCATCACAAAGTTCTTGTAACTTGGTGGCGGTGATTGAAGGACACGATTAATCCCCGATCTGTTAGGAATCACTATTCCCAAGTCACTGAGTTTCTTCGCATGCCTGGTCATGGCGAGCATGTGCTCACTAATGGAGCTGCCTTCTTCCATCATACAGCTGAAGAAATGTTTCGATTCTTCATAGCATTCCACGGCCGCATGAGTCTCAAATATAGCTTCCAGCTCATTCATCAACTCATGAGGATCATGGTGCTCAAAACGTTTTTGAAGATCGGATTCCAGACTGCACATGATGGCACACTGAACTTGAGAGTACCGAGTTTTCCGAGTCTTGTAAACAGCTTTTACTTCATCGGTTTCAGTTTCTGCAGGAGGGTCACCTAGCAGTGCATCAAGCACATATTGCAGATTTCCGCCAGAGAGGAAGATCCTCACATGACGGAACCAGTCGGTGAAGTTTCTACCGTTGCTCTTAAGCTTTTCTTTCTCTAGGAACTGGTTAAAATTGATTGGGGACGCCATCTCTACAACATATATTTGCAATAGTTTAGACTAAGTTTATGACAAATTGAGTTCAAATTTTTAATTCATCATAATTAAAAATCTAGGTGAACTCCCACTCAAAACAATATCCCTCGCATTGTCTTAGTGATCACACGAACCAAATCCACCGCACCTAAGCCCGATCATCACGAGACAAGGTGTGATTTCAATGGCGAACACTCAAAGTGTTCATCATATCAACCATATGATTCATGCTCTACCTTTTGGTATCACGTGTTCCGAGACCATGTCTGTACATGCTAGGCTCGTCAAGGCCACCTTAGTATCCGCATGTGCAAAACTGGCTTGCACCCGTTGTATGCACTTGTTGATTCTATCACACCCGATCATCACGAGATGCTTCGAAACGACAAGTCTTGGCAACGGTGCTACTAAGGATGAACACTTTATTAACTTGATATTTTAGTGAGGGATCATCTTATAATGCTACCGTCGCGATCTAAGCAAAATAAGATGCATAAAAGGATTAACATCACATGCAGTTCATATGTGATATGATATGGCCCTTTTGTCTTTGCGCCTTTGATCTTCATCTCCAAAGCACGGACATGATCTCCATCATCTTCGGGCATGATCTCCATCATCGTCGGCGTAGCGTCAAGGTCAATGGCGCCGTCTTCATGATTGTCCTCCATGTAGCAACTATTACAACTACTTTGAAATACTACTCAACATGAAATTTAAAGACAACCATAAGGCTCCCGCCGGTTGCCACAATACAATAATGATCATCTCATACATATTCATCATCACATTATGGCCATATCACATCACCAAACCCTGCAAAAACAAGTTAGACGTCTCTAATTTGGTTTGCATATTTTACGTGGTTTAGGGTTTTTGAGATAGATCTAATCTACCTACGAACATGAACCACAACGTTGATACTAATGTTGTCAATAGAAGAGTAAATTGAATCTTCACTATAGTAGGAGAGACAGACACCCGTAAAGCCTCTTATGCAATACAAGTTGCATGTCGAACGAGGAACAAGTCTCATGAACGCGGTCATGTAAAGTTAGTCCGAGCCGCTTCATCCCACTATGCCACAAAGATGCAAAGTACTCAAATAAAGATAACAAGAGCATCAACGCCCACAAAACCATTGTGTTCTACTCGTGCAACCATCTATGCATAGACACGGCTCTGATACCACTGTAGGGATTCGTTGCATAGAAAACAAAATTTTTCCTACCGCGAACACACAATCCAAGCCAAGATGCAATCTAGAAGACGGTAGCAACGAGGGGATTATCGAGTCTCACCCTTGAAGAGATTCCAAAGCCTACAAGATGAGGCTCTTGTTGCTGCGGTATACGTTCACTTGCCGCTTGCAAAAGCGCGTAGAAGATCTTGATCACGGCGCCACGAACGGGCAGCACCTCCGTACTCGGTCACACGTTCGGTTGTTGATGAAGACGACGTCCACCTCCCCGTTCCAGTGGGCAGCGGAAGTAGTAGCTCCTCTTGAATCCGACAGCACGACGGCGTGGTGTCGGTGGTGGTGGAGAAACCCGGTGGAGCTTCGCTAAGCGTGCGGGATGTGGTGGAGGAGAGAGGGCCGCTAGGGTTTGGGAGAGGGGGGCGCCGGCCACTAGGGGGTGCGGCCACCTTGTGGTCTTTGGGGTGGCCGGCCCCCTCCCCTTGGCCCCTCATTATATAGGTGGAAGCCCCAAGTGTTGGACTACAAGTCTCCGAATACGACCCGAACCCAAAACCTTCCATGTGATAGGGAAACCTACCCAAGGTGGGAATCCCACTTGGGGTGGGATTCCCCCTTCCATGTGGGGGGTGGCCGGCCCCCTTAGGGGAGTCCACTTGGGACTCCTCCCCCTTAGGGTTGGCCGGCCATGGGAGGTGGAGTCCCTCCGGGACTCCGCCTTCCTTAATGGTTTCTTCCGGACTTTTCTAGAACCTTCTAGAACCTTCCATAGAACCTTCCGGATCATTTTAAATCTTATAAAATGACTTCCTATATATGAATCTTATTCTCCGGACCATTCCGGAACTCCTCGTGATGTCCGGGATCTCATCCGGGACTCCGAACAAATATTCGAACTCCATTCCATATTCAAGTTCTACCATTTCAACATCCAACTTTAAGTGTGTCACCCTACGGTTCGCGAACTATGCGGACATGGTTGAGTACTCACTCCGACCAATAACCAATAGCGGGATCTGGAGATCCATAATGGCTCACACATATTCAACGATGACTTTAGTGATCGAATGAACCATTCCCATACGATACCAATTCCTTTTGTCACGCGATATTTTACTTGTCCGAGGTTTGATCATCGGTATCACTCTATACCTTGTTCAACCTCGTCTCCGACAAGTACTCTTTACTCGTACCGTGGTATGTGGTCTCTTATGAACTTATTCATATGCTTGCAAGACATTAGACGACATTCCACCGAGAGGGCCCAGTGTATATCTATCCGTCATCGGGATGGACAAATCCCACTGTTGATCCATATGCCTCAACTCATACTTTCCGGATACTTAATCCCACCTTTATAACCACCCATTTACGCAGTGGCGTTTGATGTAATCAAAGTACCTTTCCGGTATAAGTGATTTACATGATCTCATGGTCATAAGGACTAGGTAACTATGTATCGAAAGCTTATAGCAAATAACTTAATGACGTGATCTTATGCTACACTTAATTGGGTGTGTCCATTACATCATTCATACAATGATATAACCTTGTTATTAATAACATCCAATGTTCATGATTATGAAACTAATCATCCATTAATCAACAAGCTAGATAAGAGGCATACTAGGGACTCTTTGTTGTTTACATATCACACATGTATCAATGTTTCGGTTAATACAATTATAGCATGGTATATAAATATTTATCATAAACATAAAGATATATAATAACCACTTTTATTATTGCCTCTTGGGCATATCTCCAACAGATTGCTACTAGGGTTGAAATACCGTAGCGGGACATATTTTATTTCTTATTATTCTTTTTCTTTTTTGGTTGTGGGCATCCGTACTACCATTAGGATCTTGCATTGTTGAAGAGGCTGGTGTAATTGGTATCTCTCGATATTAATACATCTCTTTTATTGAAAAAATCATGTTCAAACTTTAGTTGCAAACTATGTTACAAAGCAATTTAAGCGAGGGATTTTTTTATGGAATCCAAAATTCACTGTTAAGATCCCGCAAAGGGGTACCTCACGATTAGAATGAAACACAAAGCAACTATAACGGTTTAGAGGCATTTTCTAGGTACAACTTAATCTGCAATTGAAAAATCTTAGTTGCAGTCAAATTTGCAACTTAATTGTATCGATTACATTGCAAATTTCATAGTGCAGGATTCGACTTAAAATTAAGTTAGTTTTCAGCTAGCTGAAAGCTAGCAAAAATTAGTTTTCAGCTAGCTGAAAGCTAGCAAAAACCCTAAGAACAAGTCTCACGAATAGTTATTTGCATGAATATAAATATGTATATAAATTGTATGCATTCACGAGATTTGTGAAATGTAGGAACAAAGATAACACAGAAATAGTGTGGCGCCATCTTCAAATTTTTACATTACAACCACAAAAGAGTTTCTATATACTTATGACAACGGGGACTACTTCCAATTACCATGGGTTAGCTTTATCATTATCATGTTGTTATCTCTTTGTCGACCTTCTTACCACCATATATACTCGTCCATGAGACTCAATACAACATCCAGTATATTTCACATATCTCTCTATCGTTCTACAGTTTGGAAAATAAGTAGAATGTATTGTTATGGCTCCATTTCAGAAGAATGGATTGATTACATCCTTGTGTTTGGTTTGAGCTGAAAAATATAATGGGCTGGTTCTGTTTCGTTAGAGAGTGGAATGCGGCAGATTTTAGGAATAGACAATATACGCAAGTATGGGTTGAGTTTAGCAGGAAGAGTGGCAAGAGAACAGAAGCTACAAGCTACCCCGGAGTTGCTTTAGCAAAGAGGAACGGAGAGATTCGACTAATTTTGAGAAGTAAGTGCATTATGAAGAGGCAATAGTCTCTTCCGAAGGACTACCTGATTTCATTCTATTTCTCAGCCAAACACCGGAACAGATATTTGGTGGGGAACCATTCCATTACATTCAACTTTGTAAACTCAACCAAACGCAGTTATTTTCTATTCCGTGACGTAATAATTTGTCTCCCTCGAGTTAACATTGGCCCACACTGGATGGAGTCAGAAGTTTCCTAGCCAATGTTAAACGACCGATCGATTTTTGTTTTAAATTGCTACCCACAATCGATCGAATCACGGTATTTTAATCCCTAGGCTCAACATTGAACTAATGTAATTTTCTCAGATCTATGACATGAGAATTGGGTCTAAGTCTACTTCCGCGTAAGCGGCATGGGTAGATGCGCTTGAAAATTCGCGATGGCGTGTAGGGCCGCATGTTGCCACTTGCAACTGGTTAGTGTGGTGTTGATCATTTTGTTGTCTCTTTATCAGTTCCTTGTTTATTTTCCATTTTGTGACATGATTGGTGCAACTTTTTAAATGAGAAAGATGTTTTGTTGTACTGTTACTAGTCAAGCTTGTGGTCCTAGGCCTAGGCATAGATTAGTGTTGCTAAGAATCAAATTTATTAGTACCAAGGTTCCTTTCATCCGGCGAAGGAAACATTAGGAGGATGTCACACACACTTGTTAACAAAGAACTTTGTTAATGCAACTATGTGTCCCTTGCATCTGATTCTTTTACCGAGTGATGGTGTGTGACGTCGTATCCATTGCGTAGCCTTGCAGTAACCTTTGATGCTATTTTTCCCATATCACCTTCCTATATTCCATCTCTCTATAAACTCTTCGCTCCATTCACATTACCGCGTCAAACAAAAAGGATATACACCCAAAACTGTCCGCAATGAACACACGCAACCATTCTTTTTGAGAATGGGAGTGATGCTCTAGCCTTTGCATCAATCGTTGCACACTTCTCATATATTGCAAAGTTTTAGAATTCAAAGGTTACATCTCATAGATCACACATGGTGCCCATAAAAATGAACCAGCAGAACAAGAATATAACAATGCATCCAACCATCATGAATTTAGAACCTCCTTAATGTCTATCGCCCTCGACCACTACCGCATGTCAAGACAGCCTAACAACAAGACCCAAAACATGTCAGAAACATCTAGCCGATCAATGTTTTTTGAAAAACTACTATGCATGACCTATGATCATTTGTGAAATAAAAAATTGTTTTGTTTTCTGAAACAGCTTGAGTTGTGGTATTTTTGTAATTGTAATTTCCTTGGGTCCATGACATATAGGAATTGGGTTCGAGTCACCTTCCGCGTTAGGAGCTTGGTTAGACGGGCTTTGGAATTCAGATCTTGCGCTGAAAAAGTAGGGCCGTCTGATGCAACTTGCCACTAATGAGTGTTATGTTGATCATGTTGTGTGTCTTTATCGATCTTTTGGTTATTTGTTACATTTTGCGACATGATGGGTTTTGCTTTTTAAAGGAGAAAAGATGTTTAGTACTGTTACTAGTCAAGGTCGTCGTGGTTGTTCTAGCTATAGATTAGTGTTGCTATAAGAAGTAAAATTATGGGTAGCAAGATTCCTTTAGTCCGGCGAAGGACAAATGATGGTGGATGTCACACGCATCTCTACTGTTGGAGCGGTTAGCGGATAATTAACTTTGTTAATGCAACTAGGTGTCCTTTGCGTTCAATTCTTCCACCAGGTGACAGTGTGTGACGTCGTACCCACCGCGTCACATTGCGATCACCTTTGATGTTGTTCTCTCCATAGTATCACCTTGCTATATAGAGCTCCCCATAAACGCTTCACTCCGTTCATATCGATCTCCTCGGCCAAGAAGGATCTTCACCCGAAACTGACCGCGATGAACACGCGCGACCTCATCTCCGGAAGCCTCGGCAGCGTGAAGCAACAGGTGCAGGCCATGGCCTCCACCGTATGCTCAGCTAGTCCAGCGGATCTTCGCCAGAAGCTGGCCGAGATGAGCAGGGCCGACCTCGTCGCCGGGCTAAGCCACGTCAAGGACCAGGCGGCGGCTGCGGTTTCCACGCGCGAAGGCGCCGTGAAAGCCTCGGTGCTGGTCATCGGGAGCGCCGTGAGCATCTACTTCCTCTGGCCCGCGGCCGTTGCCCCCGCCGCCACCGTCGTCATGATGAAGGCGCCAGGCGCCGCCGGCGTCCTCGTGTCCCGCGTGGCGTTCCTGGCCCACAAGCAGGTCTACTACAAAGTCCTCCGCACGGCCGGCGCTGCCGCTGCACTGGCGGTTCTGGCGTAGGGAACGGAAGCGACGTACGCAGGCATGTGTGTAGCTACGTGTGTTCCGTTTGCGTTGCGTATAGCCGGTTCTTGGCCCTGTGTGTTAATTAAGTGTGTCGATGTACTGCCTAGTAGTATACTAGCATTTGGGCGAGCGGGCATGCATTCAGGATCTGTCATCTATACCAGGGACTGATCTCTCCTACGCATGGTCTGCAATAAGCGCTGCCTGGCTAGTTTGTATTTTCTCCTATAATTGTTTTGCTGCAAAGCAAGTGCTTTTTTTTCGCTTGCTTACATATGAATACTATTTTTTTGCTGGATACATATTAGAATTGCTAATTCTCATCTAACTATTGAGAAATAACTTTGTGTTTAGTAAAGTGCAAAACCAATCGGGATTTATGCATTGAGTTGCAAATTAGATCTTTAATTAGCCGCAAGTTGGGTTTGCAACTGGAAACCATTGCATGCATGTTGTATCTCATGTTGTAACCCCTAACGAGTTGATGGCTTTGTTAATTCAAAGTCAGGCTCATTTTGAGCCTTTCGTCTAAAACATTCGATTCCAAATCGAGTTGCAACTAAGATTTATTTCAAGTTAGATTGCAACAGAGTTGTTGTAATTGTATTGTACCTAAAAATGGTTCACGCAGTACAAAAAAATCACACAATAAAAAATTATTCATATGCAACAAAATTGTGGGACAATGACACCACTTGACTAAGAATTAAGCTAGATGTTAGTCGACCGGGAATTAGCCACACACACAGAACATAATGTTTAAAGAATCTAGGTCATTGATACATTGCCAACGTATCTATGATTTTTGATGCTCCATGCTTGTTTTACGCCAATTGCTATATGTTTTGTTTACACTTCGTGTCATTTTTATGTATTTTCTGGTACTAACCTATTGAGAAGATGCTACATTACGAGTTCACTGTTTTCTGTTGTTTTGTATTTTAGAAAAGTTGTTCATGAAATATTTTCGGAATTGGACGAAACAAAAATCGAAGATCTTATTTTTCTGTAACGAAAATGAAGTCCAAATGAGAGACGAGGAGGCACCACAGGGTGTCTAGACCAGGCCTAGGTGCGACCCAGGCCCTGGCCGCGCCTAGGGGTGGTCTGGCCCCCCTGGCCTCCACCGACCTCTCCCTTCCGCCTATCAGAAACCTCCCGACGCGTGAACCCTTAATCAATCAGCCTCCGTCCCAGAAAAGTTCCGTAGCTCCGCCGCCGCCGAAGAAAAAATCCGGGGGATAGAAGTCTCTGTTTCGGCACCCTGCCGGGATGGGGAATTGCCCCCGGAGCCATCTCCATCGACTCCACCGTCATCTCCATCGCCATTGCTGACTCCTACGATGAGGAGTGAGTAGTTCTCCCCCGAGGCTGAGGGCTTTAACGGTAGCTATGTGGTCTATCTCTCTCTCCCATGATATGATCTTTATGTGATCGTGAGCTTTGTAATCTAGTTGATTATGTAGATGTTATTCTCCAACTATTATGCTACTCAAGTGGTTTTATTATATGATCTCCGGCAACATCTTGTCCAACGATGTGAAGGTGACAGTGTGCACACCGTGTTTGTTTCTAAGCTTAATTTACAGAAATACTTATGAATTGTGATGTCTAGTTAGTACCATCTTTGTATGCTCAAAGTGACAACGTGGAGTGTCCATAGATTGGAAATGCGATTTTAAGAAGTGCTTATGCAGCCCTACACAGTGAATTTGTGTTTATTATCAAATCGGGGAGTGATTTAGAGTAGCTTAGTGAAGAGATAATATCTATATATTCGATTATGTTATCATTGTTGAGAGTGTCCACTAGTGAAAGTAAGAGCCCTAGGCCTTGTTTCCAAGCATTGAAACATCGTTTACAACCAGTTCTGCTACATGTTTGCTTGCTGCCATTTTATTTCAGATTGCAATTACCACAATAATCATCCATATTAGTTGTATTTCACTATCTCTTCGAACTAGTGCACCTATACACCTGACAAGTGTATTGGGTGTGTTGGGGATACAAGACACTTCTTGTATCGTAATTGCAGGGTTGCTTGAGAGGGATATCTTTGACCTCTACCTTCCTGAATTCGATAAACCTTGGGTGATCCACTTAAGGGAAACTTGCTGCTGTTTTACAAACTTCTGCACTTGGAGACCAACAGTGTGTACAAGAATAGAAGCGTGCGTAGACATCAGTCATCTCAAATTGACTGTTTAAAAAAGGTCAAATCAAATTGGGCACTACCAAAAATGAGAGTACAGTCTAAAGGGAAGGTGTTATAGGATTTAGGAAAATCTCTTTCCGTTTCCAGCTGACCGTGTTCTTGTTGGATGCTGCCGCCATAGCAGTGAACATTTTCCATTTTCCAGCTGATAGTTCCAATTTCTGATGTTCATGTGTATATCAGCAGTTGTCAGGATTGAAAATCAATTTTCATAAAAGCGAATTGTTCTGTTTCGGTGATGCCCAAAATGATACGGCTCTGTATACAGAGTTGTTTGGTTGCGGGCAAGGCCAATTTCCTATTTGTTATTTGGGTGTTCCGATTCATTATCGGAGACTTACAATCGCGGAATGAAAATTAGTAGAAGAAAGATTACAAAAACGCCTTAGTAGCTGGAAAGGTAAATTGTTGTCCCTGGGAGGAAGATTGGTACTCATTAATTCGGTACTCACAAATATGGTACTGTATATGTTATCATTCTTCATCCTACCGAAAGGAATTCTGCATAAACTCGATTACTATCGATCCAGATTCTTTGGCAAGGGGACAGCGAGAAAAAAAATATCGACTGGTTAAGTGGAGTATAGTTTGTAGTCCCAAAGATCAAGGAGGGCTTGGAGTTCATGACCTGGAGGTCAAGAATTCAGCTCTACTGGGTAAATGGCTGTTTAAGCTACTTACTGAGGATGGGACTTGGCAAACTATTCTTCGGAGAAAGTATATCGGTTCGAAGACATTATCCCAAGTGGTTTGGAAACCTGGGGATTCTCACTTCTGGGCTGGTCTTATGGCGACAAAAAATGTATTTTTTTCGCCATGGTACTTTCTCAATCAGGAATGGAGCACAGATACGGTTCTGGGAAGATGCTTGGCTAGACAATGCACCCTTAAGTGAACAGTATCCGGCTCTGTATAGGATTGCTCGTCGCCAAGGTGATACCATTGCTACTGTAATGGCTACCTCACCTCCGAATGTGACGTTCAGACGGGTTTTACTTGGACAAAGACTTGTAGCATGGAATACCCTAATTCAACGGCTCGGAGATATTCATTTATCGGCTGAACCAGACGAATTTAGATGGAACCTTCATGTAGATGGTACTTTTTCCGTAAAATCTTTCTACAATGCGATCCTTCTTTCTGATTTACCAGTTGATAGCAATAAGAAGATTTGGAAGATGAAGATACCATTAAAAATTACATTTTTTGGATGGTATCTTCGTCGTGGGGTTATTCTCACCAAAGACAATCTTGTTAAGCGGAATTAGCATGGAAGTACACGCCTACACGGTGCGTTTTTTGTCATCAGGACGAAACAATCAAACACTTATTCTTCCAGTGCCAGTTCGCGAGATCTATATGGTCAGTCATCCAAGTAGCGTCTACCCTGTATCCTTCGACTAGTGTCGCCAATATCTTTGGCAATTGGCTTCATGGTATCGATTCAAGGTTTAAGTTGCTTCTTAGGGTGGGGGCGCTAGTAGTTATCTGGGCGCTTTGGCTATGTAGAAATGACAAGATCTTTAATGAAAAAAATTGCTCTTTGTTGCAGGTCATCTACAGATGTATATGTATTCTCCGTTCATGGTTACCTCTTCAGCGAGTGAAGAACCGAGACCTATTTACGGAGGTCTGTACACGGTTGGAGGCTACAGCGAGGGATACTTTTTCCCTACATGGGTGGCAGCATAGTCTACGGATAGTTGCCCCACCTACACTTTAGGCGTTATATGATTCATCGTTCCGATATGTATCTCGCCTAGTTTTTATTATTTATCCTTTTGAACTCGAGACAACAAAACGGCTGTGTGCATCCTGATTATGCAGAGGCTGGATGTAATTGCTTCTAAAAGTAATAAAGCATCCTTTATCAAAAAAAATCATGTTGTGGTAGGAAGGTACTCTCATCTTTGATATGATTGACGCCGGCCGGAAAAGTGACACGACAGCACAATTACTGAAGTAGACTAAAGCAATCTCGGATATGGTTATATCCTGGAAGGTGTGGTGAAAGAATCTGCTTTTGATCGACCTAGTCACAAGCTTTGGTACCGCATAAAGACTCCAATGCAAAGTTTCACGTACGGAATGCATAATGCACGCACTGACGCACAGATCCTGATGACGAGGATGAGACATATGCAGTTGTGTAAACTTAGTGGTTAAGAATAGCTTCCATATATAACATGGCATTCCAAGTACTATGAGTTGCATGCATAATGCACATACGGATCCAGATGGCGGAGATCCAGAGGCATGCTGTGGTGCTTACTTACTAGGCATTTGGAAATTTAAATGACCATCAATTCGGTATGTGCTATAAAAAATCATGTAATGTAACTAGATTCCGAATATGAATCCAAATGTACGTTTCATGCATATAAGCACATTTTGTTAGCTAAACCTCGATGGTCAAAGTTTGACCGTAAACGAGTGGGTGTGTTTCTCGCTCTGCACAATTGTATAGATGACACCTCCATTGGCAACGTCATTCATGTACACACTGTTAAGCTTCATGCACTAGCCACTTGAATCAAAAGTTCGAACTGATGGAAAGTGCTAGACAATCTACTTATACATATCAACACCCCATCTCACGTGTGACGGAAAGACGAGAAGACAAGTCAACACGTGTAGAGAGGCAAAGAGGCGGCAGCGGCGGCCGGGCACGGGACGGCAGGGTGCCGGGGCGGGCGGCGGCGGCTGCGGCTGCGAGAATTTTAGAATAAATTGTGAAAGTGAGGATTTGAACTCGAGACCTAGGGCTCTGATACCATGTTAAGCTTCATGCACTAGCCACTTGAACCAAAAGTCCAAACTGATAGAAAGGCTAGGCAATCTACTTATACACTTCAACACACACTAGCATGTATGCACATGATTATGGAGGAGTGTTAGCCCGCACTGACATAAATGCATAGTGTGTGTGGATTTTTGACAAGCTATGTATATAGATCATATCGCATTTGTCAACCATGATGTTATTGTGTTTGAATAGATCATATTTTACACGCTAGCATGTTTATGAGAGATAGATCAACTAAATCTACGAATCCTGGTCCAGTTTCGTCCATAAGAAACATTTACTTCACTCTACCATACAGAGACATGAAAATAGTATGACCCACTTGAACAAGTAGTAATAATAAATTAACACAAGATTAAAACATAAAGAAATAAAGATAATTGTATGAGAACCCCAAACCTATCGCTTCCTCTCTCGGTATTCATTGCGCAGACTCTCGTTCAGGGTTGAGACTTCTCACCCTTCTGCCGCCACTCCCCTTATGTCGATCTCGCTCGGGCTGATCTAGGGGCGACCCACGCATCGTTACTTAGCCTTGGTGCGTCGTAGAGTGGGTTTTGGTGGGTGGAAGCAGTTCTTCCCGAAGGTTTTTCTTTTTGCCGCAACCTATGGTTTTGGTAGATGGATCGGAAGTTTCGAACGCATCTAGTTCGGGTGGTTCTGGAAAGGATGGTCTCGAGTAGATGGTCATGGATGATATAGTATTTGAAGATGAATCTCCGCCGCTGGTGGTGGCTATGCGTCAATAGCCAGGGTTCATATATACGAAATGTGAGTTCCAAGACTTCTGGTTTAACAAGAGAATGCGGGTCTGAATGGGATCTGGGCCATCTGGCCCATGATGTGAAGTTCATATCTCTGGAAAATAACATATACACGATGCAACTTTCATGCTTGGAGATTGGTACGAAGTCATGGAGGGAGGCACATGGACTTTCCGAGGGTCCCCTGTTTTTTCTTTTGCTCCCTATGATGGATTTCCTAAACCATCTAAGATAGAGCAAGAAATGGATACACATTCATGATTTTCCTGGTGGTTTCAAACCAATGCTCGAGGCTTTGGCCTCGAAGGTAGGCGAGGTAGTCAGCATGGAACTCCATGTCCATTGATTTTTCTAGCAATTTCTTCAGAGTCAGGATCCTATGTGATGTTAGGAAGCCCCACAAAAATCATGTGTCGATGATCAGGGAAAATAAGCGCCAAATTTTCTTGGTGAAATTTGAGAGGCAACCATATTGGTGTGCATTTTGTGGTATGATTGTTCATTTGGACACAAAGCATGGTGATGGAATCCACCCGCCGTCATCGCTAGTCTTTAAAGAGGTGAAAGCCATTTGGATCGTGCGTTCTGGAGGCTGTGGTCGCGGACGCGGACATGGTGCCGGCCGAGGTCGAGGAAGATGTACTTTTTTTTGGAGACATGATTACGAGGGAAGATAACACTGAACTAGCTTGATATTCCGAGGAAAATTTTGATGATTATGAGGATATGGATGTCATTGATGATCCATGAAAGAGTGGATCGGTGAATGTAAACTCTAATACACCTGCCGTGTTACCCCTAGGAACCGTTGCCTCCATGGAGGGTACTTTTGCAGGGAAAGTACCTTTGGCTTCTATGCTAGGGACGGATCAAAGCCCACCTACCAAGCCCAATCCGAAAAGAGGAAAGTAAATGGCAGTGATGATGTAAACAAGGTCCCAAACCTAATTAAATCGGCAACTCCTGAGAAAGGGGTCGACTGAGAGCAATGAAAATCCTCAGAATGGGCGTTTCCTCCAAGGGGTTGTTGCCGACCGGGCCCTGCTTAATATCTATAAGCGGAATAGTCAGGATGTTCTGCTTCCACTAGAAAATCTTGTAGAGAGTGGCCGGTGGAATTTTCACATCGTAGGTTAAGGATGGATCATATAGAGGTGGGTTAGGAGTAATGTTCGGATCGGTGGGTTGATGTTGTTTTGTGATGGTAATATGCGAATGTCGACTCCATGTTATTTCACCTATATAGGCTCAGAGTATTGCATCTTAGAGTAGGGAAAAGAGGAGATACACGAAGTGACACAAATCATCACCCAAGTCTCGTACTTGCAAAAGGAGGTTTTTTTTTCGGGGATTCTAAAAGTTTCGGCGGTGGTTGAACAATGTTCTTAATAATCATTTGCTTGCCTATGAATGTGGCTTTAAGATCAATCACTAGGGGTGTAATTGCTTATGTAGATGGCTGCACCTATGTTAGGCTCCATCCAAATAGGAATTAAATTTGACAAAATACTCATCATATTCACTTATAAATCATGTGCTAAATAATCTGCGTCGTCCTTGGAAATGTTTGACTCACATAAGTGCACACCAAGCTTATCCTCTTGCTGCATATAATTAGGCTTTCTCTGAAAAGAGCTTGTTACTTTGTCACTTTATTATTAGCATTTTAGCCTTCTTGTATTTTATTTCTCAGGAAACTACAAAACCAAAATACCAAAAACTTTAAAACTTTATTTGTTTACTATTATCATTATAGTACTCCCTCCGGTTCATATTAATTGACTCTAATATGGATGTATCTAGACACATTTTAGTTCTAGATACATCCATATTGAAGTCAATTAATATGAATCGGAGGGAGTAAATCATTTCCTTAGCACCTTGTGGGCTAAACACTCTTACTTTCTGAAGGGTACTATAATTGATCCCTCCACTTGTTCGTTATCAGCCTTCATGAGCAGGATTTGGTCAAGGATGCCCCTAGTCATTGAGGAAACAAGGGCCAATGAAATCGCTTAATTCTGTTGAGCAGGATTTGGTTTGATGACGCGTTGGGGAACGTTATCGCTGGCGAGCTTGGTGGCTAACTGGTCCAGGCATGTCGACGTGTCGTCGAAGTAGCCAAGAAGATAGAAGCTACGCATAAGGGGCACCACATGGGTGCACCATCTCCTGGAGTCCTGGTTGAATTTCACTAAAATCGGATGGCTGAACGTGATTTGCATGCCGATCGCGGCATGGGAGGCGACCACGACATTCGAGCGTAACGCCGTTTGGGACACAAACACGCCAACGATGAGGCATGGACGTTAGCCACGACGTTCAAGTGTAATGCCGTTTGGGACATGAAGAAACCAGCGACGTGAGTGGTGAGCGTGATAAAGGTCTTGGCGAGGTCGGGCACTCTAAGGTGCCAGTTCCCATGAGGCCAATCGTATCGGTGGGACTAAACACACTAGCATTGTAAGTGTCGAGTGCGGCGAAGGTGTTGACGTCGAACACGTGGACTATCCCCATGAGGACCGTTGAAAGCGTACCATCACTTCCGATGAAGTTGGCGCCATTGGTGCCCCCATTGTTGAATTCGCCGAGAAGGCCATCAGAGCGGATCGTGGTTGAGATTGATTTGGCTCTTGATACCATACTAGCTTGACGATTAAACCAATTCACCCGAAAAAGGGTTGTAATATGTATAATCTATTATATACTAAAAGCACAATACAGGGTTATGTTTTCGAGACACCACGTTAATCCACATCATCTAAATTATTTAGACACTTAGATATATAATTTACGGTTAGGATTTAATAGGAGAACCAAAGTTACGTTACACATATAATTTAATTACGTAACCACCAGACGTGGCAGGTAATCCATCTAATTCATGAAAAAGCATTACGTACCATCTATGCAATTTAATTACCTTCCAACCAGGTAGGTCACGCTCCAAAAAAAAACAAGGCAGGTCACGTTTAATTTAAGGAGTCTGATTTAATAGGAGAACAAAAGTTACGTTTACACATATAATTTAATTACGTAACCACCAGATGCAACATGTCAGCCATCTAATTTATGAAAAAGTTACATAACCTTCTAACAATGCAGGTCACGCTCGAAAAAAAAACAAGGCATGTCACGTTTAATTCAGGGAGTCTGTGTTCAGACCGTATCCAAACCATTGTTAAAAGGAGACCTTCTAAACTCTAGCTATATACGGTCTCCAAAGTTAGTTGGCTATTTTAAAAGAAGGTCCAAAGCTGATTGGTGAATATAAAAGAAATTTCAAAGCTGATCGGTGATTGTAAAAATAGTTCAAAGCCGATCAGTGATTATAAAAAAATAAAAAATGGTCTATGTGTACTCTCTCCGTTTTTATTTAGTTCGCATTCTTGGCTTAGTCAAAGTCAAGATTTAAAAAGTTTGATAAAAAATATACGATATTAATATCCATAATTTAGATACATATAACGTGGAAATCTAATTTTATTTTAGATATTAATATTTTCTGTAAATATTTGGTTAAAGTTTACAAAGTTTAACTTTGACCAAACTGAGAACACGCGCAACCGTTACGAAGGAAGGGAGTAGGTAGGAGAAACTAGCTTCAGAAATCCAAAACATATCGGTTATCTAAACTGAAATCTCTATAGCTGATCGGTCCATGTTTAAAAAGAAACTAATCAATACAAGAACATGAGCATAGAGTTACTGGACTGAAAAGTAGGATTAGTGCAGAGAGAGTTAAAATGTAGATAAAATAACATCGTGTCCGTTGAAAAATAGCATTTTAAATAGCGAAATATCAATAAATATAGTTAACGATACGTAATATATTGCTTTAACATGTAAAAAGAAATTAAGAACACTAAAATTTAAAAATACAGTATTTTGAGTAACATGTCCATGTACCAATTACCGATCAAAGTTGCGTACCGCAGATTTACTTTGTCTAATATGTAATGTATTTCATATATATTCATAGGAATGTGCGATGTCATGTATTTTCCAAACAAATGAAGGAACACGATGTAGAAAGATCAAATTAAATAAAATTTAAATACTTATTGTTTAGTCGACATGTATATTGACTTGGAGAAATTTATTCTATTTAGTTTATGAATAAAAATAATTATATTTGATTAGGAATGTCTAAATATCGTATGGTTGGTGCTCAAGTAAACCCTAACTATTTAGCAAATTGATTGTTAACTTAGCCTGCCGATTTGAAATCACATAAAAAATACTAGCTACCTATGAATTATTTCAATTGTGTATACCGAAAAAATTGCACACATTAATATTATAATTATAGTGTTTTCAGAAAAAACCCAATAATTATTTACCCAAAAACGAGAGATGATTAATTATATTTTATATACATGTGATTTTATTTGGTATGGGTGGTGTCTATAGACTTCTTATTATTTTCTATCACAAAATATGAATGTCCATGACTCCATAAATTTATTTCAAGGTAAATTTTAACATTCTAAGGATAATACTCCTCTTTAAAATATAACAACTAGATGATGCCCTCGCAAAATAACACAATGACCATTTGAATAAAAAAAGAAAATATAATTAAACATGTTATATGCCATTCTCTATTGTTACACAACCATATACTATATTTACACATTGTGACACGATATGAATATACAAGATTACTGACACAATTTGAATATACAAGATTTATATAATTAAAGATCAATGAGACCAATAATTAAACAGTATAAATGTTGCCCTCGCATTTGCGAGGGCCACCTTGCTAGTTCAACATAAAGTATTGACTAGATTTGTTCAACATGGAATGATATACTTCAAACTAGTGTCTTGTCACGAGTATATCAAGTAATTTTAGTATTTTGGTTTGAGATTATTTATGTTTAAACTTCTGAACAGAAATTACTGTAGCTAGTGGACGTATCTATGCATCGAGCTTATCTTCTCAGTAAAAAGCAATAAACGAATAATCGCTTTGGGAGGGGACCAAACACACTCAGTAATTAGAACAAGATTAACCAAGAGAAAAAGTGGAACTGCAACTATCTTCCCAAGGCCTAATTAAGATGCTCCCTCCCCCCACGATCACCTTCGTCTTTATAAACCCCCACTCACCTCGCCTTCTCTCCCCAGCACAAGTACTCCACCTTCTCCATCTCGGTCGGTAGACAGGCAACATCTACAAGGAAGTTAGAAACAATCTAGTCCTACATGGACGCGTTCAAGCAGAAGGCCAAGGACATGTTCACCACACGCGATGGCGCGCTGGGAGCCGCGGCGCTGGTTGCCGGCGCCGTGGGCGCCTACTTCTTCTGGCCTGCCGGTGTGGCCGTCGGCGCCACGATGAAGGCGCCCGGCGCAGCCGGCTTTCTCATCTCTAAGGCCGCGTTCCTCGCCAACCCACAGCTGTATTTTCAGATCCTGCGTACTGCCGGCGCCGCGGCGGCGGCTGCCGCCTTCGCTCTGTAGGGGATATCGCAGCATGCAGGCACTCGCGCGCATCTCCTACCGACGTTTCGTGTGTTATCTTAGTGTGCTCTGTTGATCTGGCGCCGCTCCGGTGCTTGTTTCTATCTACTGAAGTATATTGTTATCTCCAAAAGATGTTGCATGTGTCGATTAATCTTACTAGTTTTTTTTTCAAAACGGAGGCACCTGTCCTATCCTATACATCGATTGATGTATGCGACACTTTATTTCCTTATTTAGAGAGTCACGCGCGCAAATGCATGTATTAGTAAGAATTAAAGCGGAAATGCCAAATGGAACCTGGGTGCGCACCTAGTTATGAAAAATTCAAAAAAATGCTATTTAAAGTTTTAAAATAGATTGCATATTATGTTGGTACTTACTCGTGTAAGTACGTTTTCACGGAAAAAAATTGTATGTGACCTGCACAAAAAATGATAAAATGCAAATTCTTATTCCTGTGAATAATACGAATCCAAACATTATTGTGTCATTTGGATATTTTGTTATTTTCGTGTAGTCCACATACAATAGTATTTTTTCGTGAAAACTTACACGAGTAAGTATCAACATAATATGTTCTTGCAAAAATTTATTTCAAACTTTTTTGAAACTTTTAAATAGCGTTTTTTTCATTTTTTGGAAAACTGTGTGGGCGCGCACCCAGGTTCCAAACGTGCCTGTCGGAATTAAAGCCATTAGTACTATGAAAGTTCCTTTTTTCCGGTGAAGAAAAAATGAGGAGGATTCACACACTTCACTATTGAAGTGGGTGGTTAATGAAGAACTTCGTCACTGTAACCAGGTCTCCCTTGCATTCGATTCCTCTACCAAGTGACGATGTGTGACGTCGTATTCATTGCTTAACCTTGTAGCCACCTTTGATGCTATTTTCCCCATATCACCTTCCTATATTCGAGATCTCTATAAACTCTTCACTCAATTCACATTATATCATCAAGAAGGATATGCACCCAAAGCTGTCCGCAATGAAGACATGCAACCTCAAATCAAGGCGCTTTCCCCTACTCCCAATTAGCTAGGGGCGGCGCGGTACTCACCTTCACCCCGTTGATGGTGAGCCTGACATTAGGGAGGCTCCAAAATCACCGTGAATTTGGGAGCGAGGATCTAGAAAATATTTATAAAAAAGAATTTATAACCCATTTAATGTTTTCTTCTTGAGAATGGGAGTGATGCTCTGGCCTTTGCATATATCATTGCACATTGCTCATATATTCCAAAGTTTTAGATTTCAAAGGTTACATCTCATAGATCAGACATGGTGTCCATAAAAATCAACCAGCGGAAAAGATCTAGATCAATGTGTCCATGCATCATGAATTTAGAACTCGCTTAATGTCTACCTACATTGACCACTACCGCCTTCCTACACGGCCTAACAACAAGTTCCAAAACATGTCATAAACATCATTAGTCGGTCAATGTTTTTTGAAAAACTACTAGGCTTGACCTATGATCATTTGTGTAATAAAAAAATCATTTTGTTTTCTAAAACCCTGGCCTCATTTGTGGTATTTTTGCAAGGCTTGTGCTTCCATAGAGCCCCAAATTTTAAAACAGTGTAAACCCATGAAGGGTTATCATAGTATGGGTTAATCTCAGTTATCCTACCCCTAATCCCGAACATGTATCGTTTAATCTTAGCCGTCCGTGTGTTTCACTCAAAAAATGTTTCAGTCTTGGAGGTCTATGGAAGCACAAGCCTTTTTGCAATTGTAATTTCTTCGGGCTCATGACATGTAAATTGGGTTCGAGTCATCTTCCTTGTTAGGAGCGTGGTTAGACGGGCTTTGCAATTCAGATCTGCACTGAACAAGTAGGGCCATGTGTTGCCACTTGCCACTAATGAGTCTTGTGTTGATCATGTTGTGTCTCTCTATCGATCTTTTGGTTATTTGTTCCACTTTGTGACATGATTGGTTTTGCTTTTTAAAGGAGAAAAGATGTTTACTGCTGTTTCTAGTCAAGGTCGTCGTGGTCAGTCTAGCCATATATTAGTGATGCTCAGAAGTAAAATTTTGGGTACAAAGGTTCCTTTAGTCCGGTGAAGGACAAATGTGGGGGCTGTCACAGGCGTCTCCAATGCTGAAGTGGAGGGTTAGCGGATAATTAACTTTGTTAATGCAATAGGTGTCCTTTGCACTTGATTCTTCCACTAGGTGATAGTGTGTGTGACGTCAGACCCACTGCGTCACCTTCCGACCACCTTTGATGTTTTCCCTGTGGTATCACCTTCCTATATAGCTCCCCATAAACCCTTCACTCAAGTTATGTCAATCTCATCGCCCAAGAAGGATCTGCACCCAAAGTTTTAACTGAATGGAAGAAAATGATAAAAAAAATTCAAAAACTAAAATCCTTCGAGATGTCCGTGTGTTATGACATCTAGTTGCAAAAGAATTTAACAAAAATAAATTTCAACCTTTTTCGCAAAATTGCGTCACGGTAAAATGGTATTAACTTTTATATCAAAATAACCGTGGGAAAAAGTTGCATCCGAATTCACCCGGTTTCCATTTTATAGATTCTCAAAATTCCAAATAAAATATGAAAGGAGGAAGATTATAGTTTTTGCCAGAAATTCAAGATTTTATATTTTATATTTTTTTAAAATGAAATTAATAATTTCACCTGCATAAAGATTATTATTACTTTGATGTTAATTTAAATAATTGTTTGAAATACAAAATTATAAAGAGTTGTGATATCACGGTGTAAGGGTTAATATGATTGATATGATAGTATTATCAACAAGGTGTCATTTCTTTCTTGAAAGCTCAACCAAAAGGAATGAAGAAGTTAAGGCGCCAGGCTGGAGTAATGTGAGCATGGATGACCAATTGGGATGTTAAACCATTAGTGTAATTTAACTTAAGATTAGGTGTAGTTAGAGTTAAAAATTATCCAAGAGACAGAATACGAAAATTTTAAAAAATATGATTTTTTTCGAAAAAAATCGAGCCATAATTCCTAAACAGCCGTTAGTTCTATGCCGTCGGCACAAGTTGCTGTGCCAACGACCAGATTATGCCAACGGCAAATGGATCTTTTTCTCCAGTCAGCCTATACCGACGGCCAAATTGGCATGTGCCAACGGGTTTCTGGCTGTCGGCACCTGCACCTTTCGTAGTGCAAGCAGCTCTACTACCAAGTCCTCCGCACGGCCGGTCCTATCGCTGCATTCGCGGTTCTGGTGTAGATGGAAGCGACGCAGACAGGCATGGCCACTCCCGGTTTCTTGGCGCTGTGAGTTAATTAAGCGAGCCGGCATGCATTGAGGATCTATCGTCTATACCAGGGACTGATCTCTCCCACACATGGTGTGCAATAAGCGCAGCCTAGCTAGTGCTCGTAATTTGCATTGTTATCTCCTATAATTGTTCTCCTTCAAAAGCACGTGCTTGCTCTTACATACTTTATCTTTTGCTGGAAAATAAAATGTTTAAAGAAGCCGCCCTTCGCTTCGACTCCCCAGGGGGCGACCCAAGAGCCCAGCCCTAGTATCCTCCACTCCTCTCTTCCCCTCCCTCTGCCTCCTCACTGCCGGAGGCAGCCCGTGTGGCCGCCAAGGAAGGTGGCCACTAGGTTATTCCTGCTCCATTCCCGAGGATGGAGAGCTTTGGATCTGAGGCGGAGGCCTCATGCGGGGAGGATGGCGCCAACCTAGCAGGGGGTAACAGCCGTCGGTGTTGCACGAGAGGCTCCTCAGTTGCGTGGGTGACGAGGCGGCGACAGACATGAGCGCGGTGCGGAGATCGCCCCAGTGGATCTTCTACTCTCAACACCCAACCCTGGATTCATTCCGGTGGGTTGGTGTGGCCGGAGCTGGGGCTCTAGACCGGGGGAAACCCTTGGCCAACAGCGGCGACCATGGCGTTTTACGACGCTGCAAACGCCGTTCTCCTTCTTCAAGGTGACTTTGAGGTATACTCTTCCCTCCCTAACTTGCGTTTCTCGGGTGAAACCCTAAAAGCTCTAGCTTGAATGGCGGCGGCGCTCCGGCATCGTCTACTCTTGGAGTCGCTGACTTGAGATTGTAGTGTCAATGGACGAGTTCAGCGGAGGTTAGTTGGTAGCTGGTAGCGGTTGTTCTTTCGGCTATGTTGTGGCTAGCTAGGTGCTCTGCTCCCCGGAGTTGTCTGCTTGCTGGCGGGTCAACGTCCTCGAGCCTCGGCGAGAGGGGAAGTGCCCCACTCTCCGGTAGTAGTAGCCTCACGAAGACCGTGCCATGTTTCTTGGTCAGGCCTCACCCTAGCACATATTTTTCACAGCATCTTTGTCGGTGTCCTCTTCCGACAGCTTGGGTCTTTGCGTTGTGGTCGGTGTTGTGGTGTTTGTGGCTTGTTGCGTGGTGATGCAGTAGCGCTCGGAGTCTTCCTCATTACATATCAACGCCCGTGCGTGCTCATAGTGAACTGATTCGCCTCTTAACAGGTGCGGCACCCCTCGGTCCACGGAGAGAAGGGCAGAGTGATCTGTCCGGAGGTGGAAACATCTGGTAATGCGTCTTCTCCTGGTGGTTGACAATGGTGTGACTCCTCAGTGTTGTGTTTCCTTCACTGACTTTGCTTCTTCTTCGGTTAGATCGCAGAGCGGAACAAGGCCTTGATGCTCAAGTTGCATCATGACCCACAAGTATAGGGGATCGCAACAGTCTTCGAGGGAAGTAAAACCCAATTTATTGATTCGACACAAGGGGAGACAAAGAATACTTGAAAGCCTTAACAGCGGAGTTGTCAATTCAGCTGCACTGGAAACGAGACTTGCTCGCAAGAGTTTATCGATAGTAACAGTTTTATAGCAGTAGCGGTAGTAAAATAACAACGAGCGAGTAACAAAGACAGCAGTAGTGATTTTAGTAAACGAGCAGGATTAAAATATCGTAGGCACGGGGACGGATGACGGGCGTTGCATGGATGAGAGAAACTTATGTAACAATCATAGCAGGGCATTTGCGAGATAATAATAAAACGGTGTCCAAGTACTAATCAATCAATAGGCATGTGTTCCAATTATAGTCGTACGTGCTCGCAATGAGAAACTTGCACAACATCTTTTGTCCTACCAGCCGGTGGCAGCCGGGCCTCTAGGGAAACTATCTGGATATTAAGGTACTCCTTTTAATAGAGTACCGGAGCAAAGCATTAACACTCCGTGAACACATGTGATCCTCACATCGCTACCATTCCCTCCGGTTGTCCCGATTTACGTCACTTCGGGGCCATTGGTTCCGGACAGGGACATGTGTATACAACTTGCGGGTAAGACCATAAACAATGAATATCATGATGAAACAATAACATGTTCAGATCTGAGATCATGGCACTCGGGCCCTAGTGACAAGCATTAAGCATAACAAGTTGCAACAATATCATAAAAGTAACATCTACGGACACTAGGCACTATGCCCTAACAATCTTATGCTATTACATGACCAATCTCATCCAATCCCTACCATCCCCTTCGGCCTACAGCGGGGGAATTACTCACACATGGATGGGGGAAACATGGCTGGTTGATGGAGAGGCGTTGGCGGTGATGGCGGCGATGATCTCCTCCAATTCCCAGTCCCGGCGGAGTGCCAGAACGGAGACTTCTGGCTCCCGAGACGGAGTTTCGCGATGTGGCGGCGTTCTGGAGGGTTTCTGGCGACTTCGACTTCTCCCCCATGCGTTTTTAGGTCGAGGCCGATAAATAGTCCGAAGGAGGGCGTCGGAGGCCGGCCGAGGGGGCCACACCATAGGGCCGCGCGGGCCCCCCCTAGGCTGCGCCGCCTTATGGTGTGGGGCCCTCGGGCCTCCACTTGATTTGTCCCTCTGGCTCCGTCAGTATTCTGGGAAAATAGGGCCTTCTGTCAAAATCCCGAGGTTTTTCCTGAAAGTTGGATTTCCGCACAAAAACGAGACACCAGAACAGTTCTGCTGAAAACAGCGTTAGTCCGTGTTAGTTGCATCCAAAATATACAAATTAGAGGCAAAACAATAGCAAAAGTGTTCGAGAAAGTAGATACGTTTTGGACGTATCAACTCCCCCCAAGCTTAGCTTATTGCTTGTCCTCAAGCAATTCAGTTAACAACTGAGCGATAAAAGAACTTTCACGAACACATTTGCTCATATGATGTATATATTCTCATGATATGGCTAATACTTGAGCAGTTCATAATAAGGTACATGCAAATAAGATCATCTAACAGCTATGTCAATCATGAAGAGGTACCAACAATTAATAATAAGCATCATGAATCATGTATATAAGCAGGATTGCAATGTTCATAAGAGAGTATGATAAAGTGGTATCTCGCTTGCTCGTATTTGATCGGCAAAACATAAATGCCCAGGAACCTCCGAAGTTCATAGAAAGACTAGAAGTAGTGATTGTCAAAGATAAAAGCATCAAAGTTATACCACAATCAATCATATTTTGAGACAAGCATATTATACTAAGAATGACAGTTGTGCTCTCAAGAAAGTGCTCAAAGAAAGGATGGAGACACAACATAAAAGTAAGAGATTGACCCTTCGCGAGAGGAAGCAGGGATTAACATGCGCTAGAGCTTTTCATTTGTAAAGCGAGAGTAAAATTATTTTGAGAGGTGTTTGTTGTTGTCAACGAATGGTAATGGGTATACCAACTACCTCGCCAACCGGACTTTCAAGAGCGGCTCCCATGAATTATTTGCATGTTTATGTGGCACTCCTTCCAACCTTTCTTACACAAACCATGGCTAACCGAATCCTCGGGGTGCCTGCCAACAATCACATACCATGAAGGAGTGCCTTTTTAGTTTAGTTTTATTATGATGATGACACTCCCCCAACCTTTGCTTACACAAGCCATGGCTAACCGAATCCTTCGGGTGCCGTCCAACAATCACAAACCATGGAGGAGTGTCCATTTAAATTAATTAATTCGGGACTGGGAATCCCATTGCCAGCTCTTTTGCAAAATTATTGGATAAGCGGATGTGCCACTAGTCCATATGAGAGTCCGTCAAAAGTAAATGACAAGGTTGAAAGCTAAACACCACATACTTCCTCATGAGCTATGAAACATTAACACAATTTGAGAAGCATTTTGAAGGTTTTAAAGGTAGCGCATGAGAATTTACTTGGAATGGTTTGAAATGCCATGCACATGTATTTATGGTGGACACTCTGGAATAACTTGGTTTTCATGTGTTTGGAGGCACGAGCAGCGTTCCCGCTCAGTACAAGTGAAGGCTAGCAAAAGACTAGGGAGCGACAAATCAAGAGAGCGATGAATCGTCATAATCATGCTTGCGGCAAAATAAATTAACTGAGGCATAAAAGTGATACAAGAACTCTGAAGCAATGTAAATCATTGAGGCTTAATTGACTCTTGTTCAGTCATATGCATGCGGGAGCATGTGCCAAGTCGATATAAATGAATTATTCAGAGGAGGATACCACAATGCCATACTTACTTATGAATAAAACAATGCAAGCAAACATCCATGACATGCTACTCATATTAATAAATTGGAGCTAACATGAGAGATCATGAACTACTAAACTTTCTTAAATGACATATACCTCACATGAACCAACTAAGCATGCTCACATGGATGAGTATATGTACAAAAATGAAAACAAATAGAGTTCATACCAGCCTCTCACCACAATCAGATTGTCGTAGATCGTCATTATTGCCTTTTCACTTGTGTAGCTTGGATAATATGAAATGAAAACCACGCTCCAGCCACCGAAGACCATTGAAATCATGATGAACTTTACAAACCAAAGAAGAACAGCAAATATTTTTGGTGTTTTCGAATTTGAGAACAAGAACAAAAGGAAACAAGCAAACAAAGCAAAATCTTTTTGGGCTTTCTTATAGCAAACTAGCAATAGCAAATAAAGCGAAACAAATGCAAGAAACCAAGATAAACAAATGATGAAGAGAAACAACAGAAATATTTTTGGTCTTTTTGTGTTTTGGGAAAGAAACAAAGTGAAAGCAAGAAATAGCAAACTAAAAGAAACACGAGAAAAGCGAGATGGCAGAAATCTGCCAAAACCTGACAGCAGTACAGAAATCGATTTTTACAAAAATCTTACGTTGCTCAGCTCGAAAAGTGTTCAACTAATGAAAGTTAGATAACAACCTGGGGAACCTGCAAAAAAATTGGCAGCTCAAAATAACGCTCTGGCTGTGCGCACAAATGTTTCTAGTAACAGTCCAGAATCTGTTTTCAGGCAGCACTTCCCCAAATATCATCTTCCTCTCATTAGAAAACCACTCAAACAAACTAAACAAGTATATACATGTATCCAGCAACCATAATATGCAAAGAATGAGTGATGCCGGTATACCTCCCCCCAAGCTTAGGCTTTTGGCCTAAGTGGAGTTCAATCCCATCGAGGGTCGGGGTTCCACGCCGGTGGATCATACATGGAGTAGTCATAATAAGGTACCGATGCAGAAGAAAAGCGTGGAGGCTCCTCATGCCCAATGTGTTGATGCGAAGAGCTTGCTGCATCTGACGACGAGTCGAGGTGTTCCTTGACCTCATCCGTGTTATCTCGTGCACGATGGCTTCCTCCCTCTATGTATGCATTAACTGCACTTTCCGTGACTGACCAATCCTCCCTGGAATCAAGGTTAAACAGAGAAGGTGCAGGCAATCCTACTAATTTTTCGACTTTCTTAGTCCTTGTCCAAGATTTCTTGTAAAATGTTATTCTGTAAGACAGGTTTCTCAAATTAGACGAATAAGAAACAAATTCATGCTTAATCATGGAGGCTATGTCAAGTTTCTCTATGGGGAGCTGAATATCAAGACGGTGAGGTCCTACATTATGCATAGCTAATAAGCGAGAGGCGATGAGACCCCCACAAATTCCTCCCCTCTCACGGTTAGTGGCAAGTCTGTTGGCTATCAAAGCTCCCAAGTTATAAGTCCTATTACCTTGTAATGCAGCGGCTAGAAAGGCTAGATCCGGGATAGTTACTTTACCTCCATTCTTTCTCGCTAGAACGCACTTGGTAATGAAATAAGCAAAGTAACGAATAGCTGGGAAATGAATACTACTGATTTTACCATCATCCTCTGAGAAGCTTCTTCCATGAAAAATCATCTTGAAGAGGTCCAAGAACTCTTGCGGCGATCCCTTTATCTTCTCGCATGATCCCCATTGCGGCACTCTGATTGCTGCACAAAAATCACTGAATGGCAAGTTGACAGTTTTATTATAAATTTTGTACTTGAACCATGGGATTAGATTGTGACCAATTGAATTTAAAATCCTGCACTATCGACATAGTCAGTTTTACATATTGGCATGGTTCCCCATCAACAAAATCATCCAATCCTGCACGAGAGATTAAACTTTGAACGTCCTGCAAGATCCCTGCACTTCTCATGAAATCCGCACACGGATAGTAAGTGGGATATACTCCTTCTTCTCGGTGAACCCTCATGACCTGTGGCACCTCCAACTCATGTTGGTTGAGCTGGTGCCTACCTCCTTCCATTTTCTGAAATTTTTCAACAAACAATATAAAACTTGATTTCGTGACATATAATTGAGGGAAACTACCATAGGAACTTGCTAGAGTACTAATCATGCATCAAAACTAGTTTCTACCACTTAGAACAAGCATGCAAGCTCACTAAACATGTTACCTACAGCAGCAAAATATTCAAGATATACTCCACCAAACAAAATTCTACTTGGATAATCGAAGGAGTCACATACCGGAGAGCAAATGTGCCAAATTTCGGATGTAAATCTGGGCTGAGCAAAGAGATCGAAAAATCCTGAGCTCTTGAGCAAACACGCGAGTGAGAGAAAGTTGGTTCGAGTTTTTTCGGGAGAGAGAAGATGCTGGAAGAAAGAGATGAAGTAGTGGGGCAAGGAGGGGCTCACACCACAGGGTGGCGCGCCCACCTCCTTGGCCGGCCTGTGGTGTGGCACCCTGTGGTGCCCCACAGGTCATCCTCTGGTGCTCCCAGGTGCCTCGTCGAAAAATAGGACCAACGGTGTAATTTTCGCGAATTTTTGAAAAATTTGAAAAATGCACATTTCTGGGTATTAAGTTTATTATTACTGGCCAGGAAATTTTTTGAAAACTCTAATCAACTAAGGAACTTTGCAAATTAAAAGTGCTACAACAACTAAAGCAAGTGGAGGAAGAAAGAGATGTTGTTTACCTCCTCTATGCATATAAAAAGTATTTGTTAACAAGGTTGATCAAGTCTTGCCACCAAATAAATTTTACATAGCATATGAAGAAATAAACCTCAAATCAATCATGTTACCTTGAATTGTATTGATATGGATCCAATCACAAGAGTTTGATATTCTTCTTTAGGCTCATATATAGGACAATCGATAGTTCCAACTTTGATAGTTCTCACATTAGAAATAGTATTAACTCCGCACGCTTTTTCAATCCTCTTGGGGAAGTAGACGGTGTGTTCCTTATCATCAACATTGAAAGTAACCGTTCCTTTATTGCAATCAATAACAGCCCTCGCGGTGTTAAGAAAAGGTCTCCCAAGAATAATAGACATATTATCATCTTCGGGCATTTCCAACACAACAAAATCAGTTAATATCAAGCGGTTATTAGTAACTTGAACATGAACATCCTCACATATACCAACAGGAATAGCGGTAGATTTATCAGCCATTTGCAAAGATATATCAGTAGGTATCAACTTATCTAAGTAAAGTCTCTTATAAAGAGAAAAAGGCATAACACTAACACCGGCTCCCAAGTCACATAGAGCAGTTTTAACATAATTATTCTTAATAGAACAAGGAATAGTAGGTATACCTGGGTCGCCCAACTTCTTTGGAACTTTTCCATTGAAAGAGTAATTAGCAAGCATAGTGGAAATTTCCTCATTGGGGATTTTCCTTTTGTTAGTAACAATATCTTTCATATACTTTGAATAAGGAGGCAATTTAATAGCATCGAGTCAAAGGGATTTGCAAGAATAAAGGTTTCATCCAATCACAAAATTTATTATAGTGTTCTTCTTCCTTTGATTTTAGTTTCTTAACGGGAAAAGGCATTTGCTTTTGCACCCAAGGTTCTCTTTCATTACCATTTTTCTCGAGCAATAAAATCTTCTTTAGTATACTTTTTATTTTTAGCATGCTTTTCGAGTTCTTCTTCAACCTCTTCTTTATCGGGAGTATCATTCTTATCATTATCTTTATCATGTTCATTACCACTTTCAGTTTCAGCATCAGAAATAGAAATACTATTAGGATCATTAACAGGTTCAGAGGATTCTACAACATTCTTATGTTTCTTCTTCTTTTTCTTAGATGGAGCACTAGTTTTAGTTCGTTGAGAATCTTGTTCAACTCTTTTGGGGTGCCCTTCAGGATATAGAGGATCCTGAGTAGAAACACCACCTCTAGTTGTTACTTCATAAGCATGTTTTTCTTTAGAATTATTTCCCAACAAGTCATTTTGCACTTAAGTGAGTTGATCAATTTGAGTTTGAACCATATAAAAATGTTTAACAAGCATCTTAACATCATTGGAGGTTCTCTCCACAATATCATGCAATTCACTAATAGCTTGAGAATTTTCCATTAGATGATTCTCTACTCTCATATTAAAATTTTCTTGCTTAACAATATAATTATCAAACTCATCTAAGCATTGTGCAGGAGGTTTTGAATACGGAATATCTTCCCTAGTAAAGCGCTGAAGGGAATTTACCTCAATCATGGATGAAGGGGGATTATCTCACATATATCTTCTATGGGAGGTAGATTCTTCACATCTTCGGATTTAATACCTTTCTCCTTGAGAGACTTCTTGGCTTCCCTCATATCTTCATCATTCAATTTAATTAAACCCCTCTTCTTCAATATTGGCGTTGGAGTTGGTTCAGGCGTAGTCCAATCATCATGATTCCGGCCTATTTTAGCCAATAATTCTTCAGATTCGTCTGGAGTTCTTTTCCTGAAAACACAACCAGCACAACTATCTAGGTATGCCCTAGACTCAATGGTTAGTCCACTATAAAATATATCAAGTAAATCATGCTTTTCCAAATAATGGTCAGGCAGAGCTCTAATAAGAGAGCAAAATCTTGCCCAAGCCTCAGACAATTTCTCTCCATCTCCCTGATCAAAATTATAAATTCTCTGCAAAGCAGCATGTTGAGCACTAGCAGGAAAGTATTTCCGGAAGAAAACATCAAGCAATTCTTTTGGACTTTTAATAGAACTAGGTGGCAAACTATTATACCAAGTTTTAGCGTCATCCTTTAATGAGAATGGAAAGATTTTAGCAACAAAGTAAGTACGCTTCTTAACATCATCAGAAAACAAGCTACTCAGAGTAGATAGCTCAATCATGTGTTCAACAGCACTTTCTTTTTCGGTACCACAAAAGGGTGTTTTCTCAACAATAGCTATATGAGATAGATCAAGAGAAAAATCATAATCTTTATCCTTAATGTTTATAGGAGATGTGGCAAATTTAGGATCGGGAGACGGTTTATATCTAACGGCATGTTACGCAAGCAACTTTTTAATTTTTCTTGCATCGGTAGTAGCATTGCAATTTTCAATAAAATCATCATCAAGTTCCACATATTCTTCATCAAGATCATCACTAGAGTATTCAAGTTCGGGTGAATTAACGGGTGTAGTAACATCGGAGTTTCGAGTATTTTCAATTTGTCTAGACCTAGCAATTGTAGCATCTAGAAAAGTTCCCAATGAACCACTATCATCAAGCACAGCAGAAGCATCATCAATATTATAAGAGGAATTTTCAGATTCAGCGAAGTACCGATATTTGAAGCTTGTGGTGGTGAAACAAGTTTACTTATCACGGATGGTGAATCAAGAGCAGCAGAGGTACTCGAGTTGTACCTTTTCTTGTAGTGGATGGTAATATGGCGACCTTAGTATCGCGAGGTTTACCCATGATGGAGAATTTGCAGCGAACAATATCAATCCAAGTGAACTTCCAAATAAAGCTATGCTCCCCGGCAACGGCGCCGTGAAAATAGTCTTGATGACCCACAAGTATAGGGGATCGCAACGAGTCTTCGAGGGAAGTAAAACCCAATTTATTGATTCGACACAAGGGGAGACAAAGAATACTTGAAAGCCTTAACAGCGGAGTTGTCAATTCAGCTGCACTGGAAACAGAACTTGCTCGCAAGAGTTTATCGAGTAGTAACAGTTTTATAGCGATAGCGGTAGTAAAATAACAGCAGCAGAGTAACAAAGACAGCAGTAGTGATTTTAGTAAACAGCATGATTAAAATACTGTAGGCACGGGGACAGATGACGGGCGTTGCATGGATGAGAGAAACTTATGTAACAATCATAGCAGGGCATTTGCAGATAATAATAAAACGGTGTCCAAGTACTAATCAATCAATAGGCATGTGTTCCAATTATAGTCGTACGTGCTCGCAATGAGAAACTTGCACAACATCTTTTGTCCTACCAGCCGGTGGCAGCCGGGCCTCTAGGGAAACTACTTGGATATTAAGGTACTCCTTTTAATAGAGTACCGAAGCAAAGCATTAACACTCCGTGAACACATGTGATCCTCACATCGCTACCATTCCCTCCGGTTGTCCCGATTTCGTCACTTCGGGGCCATTGGTTCCGGACAGCGACATGTGTATACAACTTGCAGGTAAGACCATAAACAATGAATATCATGATGAAACAATAACATGTTCAGATCTGAGATCATGGCACTCGGGCCCTAGTGACAAGCATTAAGCATAACAAGTTGCAATAATATCATAAAAGTAACATCTACGGACACTAGGCACTATGCCCTAACAATCTTATGCTATTACATGACCAATCTCATCCAATCCCTACCATCCCCTTCGGCCTACAGCGGGGAATTACTCACACATGGATGGGGGAAACATGGCTGGTTGATGGAGAGGCGTTGGCGGTGATGGCGGCGATGATCTCCTCCAATTCCCCGTCCCGGCGGAGTGCCAGAACGGAGACTTCTGGCTCCCGAGACGGAGTTTTGCGATGTGGCGGCGTTCTGGAGGGTTTCTGGCGACTTCGACTTCTCCCCCGTGCGTTTTTAGGTCGAGGCCGATAAATAGTCCGAAGGAGGGCGTCGGAGGCCGGCCGAGGGGGCCACACCATAGGGCCGCACGGGCCCCCCTAGGCCGCGCCGCCTTATGGTGTGGGGCCCTCGGGCCTCCACTTGATTTGTCCTTCTGGCTCCGTCAGTATTCTGGGAAAATAGGGCCTTCTGTCAAAATCCCGAGGTTTTTCCTGAAAGTTGGATTTCTGCACAAAAACGAGACACCAGAACAGTTCTGCTGAAAACAGCGTTAGTCCGTGTTAGTTGCATCCAAAATACACAAATTAGAGGCAAAACAATAGCAAAAGTGTTCGGGAAAGTAGATACGTTTTGGACGTATCATTGCACTTCATCATTTTTTTGAGTGCTTGTTGTATGCATCACCTGTAAGATGTTTTTAGCACTTAATTTGGAAACCTGAACCGTTGAAGACTTTATTAATTTAAAGTCAGGCTCTTCGAGCCTTCTATCTAAAAAAAAGAGATGTTATAGGATTTAAAAAAATCTGATTCAATTTTCCAGCTAATCATGTTCTCCTGCAATGCTACCTCCATAGCTTTTTTTTGAACCCCTGTCCAATTTTCCAGCTGCCTGTTTCACTGTCTGATGTTCATGTCATGTGTATATCATACTGTGCTACATAGGTACTATCATCTTTAATTTGATTGACGCCGGTCGGAAAAGTGACACGGCAGCACTATTACTAAAGATTAAAGCATTCTCCGATTTGGTTGTATATCCTGCATTCCTGCAAGGTGGTGGTACAACCTCCATTTGATCGATCTAGTCACAAGCTTTTGGACCGCATAAAGAGTTAAAGACTCCAATGCAACGTTTCATGTACGGCATGCATAATGGTGGAGACGAGACACCTGCACTTTGGTAAACTTAGTGGTTAAGATTATCCCTTTCATATAACATGGCATTTCAAGTACACTATGACTTGCATGCATAATGCACATACGATCCAGATGGCAGAGTTGTTGTCCTAACTTACTAGGCAATTGGAAATTAAATAGCCGCCAATTCAGTTATGTGCTATAAAAATTATGCACTAGATTCCGAATATGAATCTAAATGTACGTTTAATGTATATAAGTCACATTTTCGTGGGCTAAATTCGATGGGTCAAAGTTGTACCCAAAACGAGTGGGTGTGTTTCTCGCTATGCAGAGTATTATAGATGACACCTCTATCAGTAACGACATTCATGTACACGCTGGTGTGACATGTATTAACATGATTAGGGAGGAGTATTTGCCTTCACTCACACAGATGCCGAGTGTGTGGATTTATGGACGTGATATCTATATACCCCCTCCATGTAAAAATATAAGACGTAAGTTTAAGAAATTATCCGACCAGGTGAAAATTGAACAAAATGACACCGCTACATCCATCTAGTTTGAACGCTACCTCCGTCGTCTTCCATCTCAGCCTCGACCCAGCCTTTTGTTTACTTCCATCTCCATCTCTATAGCCCGACCCAACACTCCTCTTCTCCATCTAGCTCCTCGTATCCCCTTAGCCCCAAGTCACCTGCACTTCTCGACCCTACGCCTCCACCGCTGGCCAGGGCACCCACGGTGCCTTGCCGCCCGCCATCCTCGATCCACAAAGCCAACAGCCGCTCTGCCGCTGCCTAGGATTGGTGTCCAGATCAGCCCTTTCCCAGTCTAGAGAACCCCCAAACCCTAAATCTCGTTGCCAGCTACCCCGGGCTCCTCGCACCTGCCACCCGAAGTTGTAGTCCTCGCATCAGCCGGTGACACCGTAGCCAGCCGCATCGTCCCCACCTTAGGCAAGGTCGTATGCACCTCCTCCTCATCTCCCCGATGGTCGCCATGGACACCTGCCGCTCCTCTTTTTCACCTATGGTCACCATTCGTCGCTAAGGGCTAGGCCCACACGCTTTGGAGAGTAAATGTTGCTTTGCTAACGGGCCAAATGTGGGTCAAATAGGGATTATAGGTCGTGTATTTTCTTACTTAGTGCTACCAGGCCTACAAAGGGCCTTGTTTATCGATTCTTTGCTTTCTTACGATAGTAGCATTGCTTGATATTGTGGACTGCAGGGTGCATTTAGTTGTACTAATAATGTTATGCTAAAAGGCATCTTCGCTTCCTTAGTTCCTCAAATTTCCTTATTTCTTAGTGTATACGACTGGGCCGGGATCCCAGATCTCTGGGACCAGTGTGACCGCACTGGTTGCGCATGCATCCGGCCGGTTCTGATTTTGCAAAGTGCAAAACATCGTGTACTCTGGAGTGCACTACTTTTAAGCAACAATTAGCACTTGCATTACTCAGCTTGATTAATGCTTGGTTTCGGACAAATTTACTTCGGGTCCTAACTCTGTCATCTATAGCATCGCTTACTACATAGATTTTTTTTTGTTAAATTGCAGAAGGTAAGGTAGCAAGAGGTCGGCCAACAATGATAGAAGATTAAGATAAAATAAATGGCTGTAATGATTTTTGAGACAAATCACATTATACAAATTTGATTGAGATATTGGAAGGAATATTTACAGTGAAAGATTTAAAATTGTATGGACGAGTACTTACATCGATCTTTTGATCATGAATGTTCAATGTAACGGTGTCTACTTTTATTTCGTTTGGTCTGTTCGAAGTTATGCCAGCTCTATGTGAATAAATAAGACCAATCACATTTTCGTGAACTCGATAAACTATCCGTGTGAAGACATCAAATTTCCAATTCGTGGAAAAGCATCAGATATATAGTTTGCTCCTTTGCCAAGACATACAGCAAGCCTGAAGAAATACATGTTTGAGAGCAGGAGCACGAGCAGGGGCTAAAAGCCTATTTCGAGGAGAGCAGGAGCACGACGATGACACGATAGGCTAGGAGGACGACATGGATGCTAGTAGTGGTAGCAGCGCAAAAGGGTACATTATTGAAAAAAAAATGATGGCAAACAACTTTATCAAAATTGCAAGCAGAAGTCATCAACCTCTCCACACCACTACACCATGCCTTAGTCATCCCCTGTGAGCCAATGTAGTGTGATGATTTTGATTGGTGGCCTGGCCTATGAGCCATGGTTTTGATCTGATAATTAAGTTTTCTTTGTAGCTAGGATTTGGTCACCTAGCTACTGGTTGGTGTTGTCCATGGTTTCCTGCATATATATATATATATGATGAACTTGTGCTCTATCACTTTGAATTTATACTGTTATTATGCGTAAATTCCAAATATGAATCAAAGTTTAGAAGTTTTACTCGTTTTAGGTTCTGAAGAAGGATGATAACTTTCTATATAGTACAGTCTAGCATGAGTCTCTGTTCGTAGTATATTTTTTCAGACAACCAGAAAGATTTAGTATGAAACTAAATATCAGAATAATCATAAACAATGGATCGACAACACGGTGCTATATTACAGTAGAATTGTTTTGACACTAGAAAATACATTAGGTTATCTTAGGAAGTATAACACTTTATTGATCATAGTAATAAATTAACGCAGCCGTTTGCCTGCTATAAGCACCGTAAAGAACGCTAGAGTTTACAGCACACACGTGCTTACACAATATTTTGAGAAAACACTCAATTACACATACTCTGGATTTTATGAATTACCCAGGAAAATACGTAGCGTATAGTAGTATGGAGTAGCAGTAAATTAAGGTGACGGAGGTGCTTGACGTACGTGGTTTGCTTTGTTTGACATGACTAACGTGGGGTTTCGACACACGTTCAGTACTTATGATGTGATTAGTTATTGCTGAGAGGGGATGCGCGTGGGCAGCGCAGCACCATGGCCTCGATCGTGATCCCTGGTCCGAAGGCCAGCATCGCGCCCCACTCCGGCAGCAGCAGATTATCACCGTCCTCCTTCCGACGGCGGCGCAGCTCATCGAGCACGAAGATGATGGTGGCGCCGCTCATGTTGCCGTACTCGCGAAGCACATGCCGGCTGGCGGCCAGCTTCCCGGCGTCGAGCTTGAGCTCGTTGTCTATGTTGTCCAGGATCTGACGGCCGCCTGGGTGCACCGCCCAGAAGAGGTCGTTCCAGGAGCAGGGAGCGTCGTCGAATCCGCTGAAGGCGTCGACGAGACATTTCTCGATGTTCTGGCCTATGAGCATGGGCACCTGGATGCCGAGGTGGAAGTCGACGCCGCCGCCAGACACCTGCATCCCGAGGACATGCTCGGTCCGTGGTATGGTGGTCTGCGTGGCGGAGACCATCTCGAAGATCGGGCGCTCGCCTTCGGCGAAGGGTCCGGCGCCGACGATGATGGCGCCGGCGCCGTCGCCGAAGAGGGCGCTGCCGATGAGGTTGCCCCCGTCGGGGCCGCCGAAGCAGACGAGGGTGATCTCGGAGCAGGCGACGAGGACGCGCGCGCCATGGTTGTTCTCGGCGAGCTGCTTGGCGAGGTGCAGCGCCCTGCCGCCGCCGTAGCAGCCGTGGAGGCTGAGTATGGTGCGGCAGACGGTGGGGCGGAGGCCGAGGAGCGCGGCGAGCTGGTGGTCGAAGCTCGGGGCCTGCCATGCGGAGTAGGTGCTGAAGACGAGGTGGGTGATGTCGGTGGCCGGGCGGCCCCACTCGGCGATGGCCTTGATCGCGGCGCACTGCGCGAGCTCCGGAACGGCCGTGTCGGCCATGTCTATGCGGCTGTCGAGGGATGGCACCTGTCGGTCGAGGAACTCCGGGTGGGCAGCAAGTGATTCCTCTGTCAGGTGGAAGTGCCGTTTGTCGATGCCAGTTTTTTGGCCTGGAAGGAATAGAAACTCTCATATATTATTGTACTACCTTATTAATTGCTAGGTTAGTAAATTTAACCATATCTATATTATAATACATATATCATTAGAAAGTTTAAATGTTCTACTTTTTAATGACATGATTTTTATAGGGTGTGTCTATGTCTAACTTGACCGAGACTTAAGAAATTCTCAGTCAACTTAGACATAGCAAAACTGATTTTTATATTATATAATTCATGTTATGTTAGTTAATTTAACAATCTAGAAATACACATCAGACTTACAATCCCTAACGGAAGTATACTACTTATTTCTCCATCCATACCAACGAATAAGACGTGCTCGTTTTTCCGTGTTTTTTGTTTCACTTAAAATTACTTCAAATATTTAAAAATATTGGTGTAAAATTAGCATCATTAGAAATTCCTTTTTAATATGAATCCAACAATACTAACTACATAAAATATAGTTGATTTATTGCTATTTTTTGGGATAAAATTCATCTTAAAATGTTTGTGTGTATTATTCATTGAAACGGAAATACTCCCTCCGTCAAGGTTCATCTTAAAATATATCTAGACTAGATATATCTAAATTTTGATAAATCTCAAAAAACCTTTCTGAAATGGAGGAAGTAGTATATATTTGGTAGAAAATCTCACTGCATGCAAAGCGACGACACAATATATATAATTGTACTAGTTACTTTTATGTTTGCTAGAAAATCTCACTGCAAGGCGCGGGACGGCACAATATTGTACGCGTGTTCTTATTGTGTACTGTATGTACTACCTCCATCTCAAGGCTTATATTTTTTTAGAAAGTCAAACGAAGTAAAGTTTGATCAAATTTTTAGAAAAATTTATAAACAAATATGATATTTTGTAGGTATCATGTGAAAATATATTTCATTATCTATTTAATGATATTGATTTTGTACTTTGCATGTTAATGATTTTTGATAAAAACTTAGTCAAACTTAACATAGTTTTGACTTTCTGGAAAAAAATATAGGCCTTAAGCCTTAGGATGGAAGTAGTATAAAATTAGGAAAACATACAGATTGTTTTGGTGCAAAAGCAATAGTTAATTAATTGATAACGTCAACAGGAATGGAGAGGGGTATATGCTTACAAATTCTCTTCATCTTCTCTTTCAGCTCAGTAAGGTGGTCGCTCTTGGTGACGCGGAAGATGTTCTCGGCGAAAATGTCCTGAGGCACTACGACGCCAGTCGGGTTCGCCGTACCGATGGCGAGCATGGCCGCCGGGCCTTCGGCGTGCTGCTGCATGCTCCGGTGGCTGTTACGCACCGCACCGTTGCCGTTGGCTATTGGCATGACCGACGGAGTTGAACACTGAAACGACGTACGTACTACTTGTGTGTGACTCCTGGATGTCGAAGGCAGCGCACCTGTGTCTAAGGGACTGCTGTGGGCTCAGGATTTATAGTTCCATGCCTGACCAAACAACAACGACCCAAATAATGTCTGGCAAGTAATATCTCCATGTCTTCAATGCTTGACGCGTACGTCACTGGACAAAACCAAATATATTGATTCAACTGGTACTACTTAGATTATTTTTTTCGATAAAGACTACTTAGATTATTTGTTTTTTTTATTTTCATCAATCGTCCATTAATCGAATTCAGATTTGAAATTTTGGAAGATGACAAGATCACATGTCAATGTGTTTAATTTGTTTCCGATTTTTTAGATCACCAAACGTATGATGTTCTACCACTTTGAATAAAGGTGCTACAAACATAGGTATTAACAAAAAAGAATTGTATGTCTTGCAGCCTGTGTTACAAGGACAATGATCATAAACAATAAAAAGGGCAACCCTGTATATAACATAATGTGTTAGATAGCAACCCATACCATATGTGTTACCACATATATATGCCCTCGTAACACATCCTTGCACTGAGAGTTCAGGCAAAAGAATATAAAAAGGATAATGTACGATTCAAAGTTTCGACCTCCTGTTGCACTCCTAGAGTCCTAGACCTTTACCAATGTGTTACATACAAGTATTTGGTAATTCATAACGTCTATTAATATTATGTTTCTTCTCCACCGTTTTATCCATTATAATCTTGTAACAATTGCCGCACCTTCAAAGCATGGGCTGCTTTTTGTAACACACTTTGCATACCACAATTTATATTTTACAGTTTTATATCACTCTTTTTACACTTCCAAAATATGTGTAACAGTCTCGTAACACTTTTTCATACCATCATATATGTGTTACAATATTTCAACCATTTTTCATACCACAATTTATGTGTTACAGTTTTATAGCACCTTTTGCACTTCCAAAAAACATGAGTTGCAATCTTGTGACACTTTTTTTTTTTGCCATAGCACCATATATGTGTTACAATATCTCAACACTTTTTTGCATGCTCAAATCTTGTAACACTTTCTTTTCTATAACAAGTATGTGTAGACCCTTTATTGAACAAGTACAAATATTCTACAACCTTATTTTGAACACAAATGATGTGCTACTCCAATAGTTATTATCAGTACTTGTTGCGACGGTGTGTTACAAAATCTACGCCTTTTTTCCTGCCAAGTACCGCTATTTCCAAACCTACGGCTTTTTCACAATTAGGTTTTGCCCTTTATAGTACTCGTCGTGGATTCACTTCGGGACTTAGCCATTCAGAGAAGAAGACTCCATATTTTTGTGAAAAAACCAACTATGGCCTAATTAAATTGAGGAAAAAACCACATGAGAAATAATGTATTATGCCGCCACAGTGCTCACTTTCATTATCGACCTACGTTATCATCCTATCACCAATGTTTTTTGCCAAAGATTCAATCTTCTAGTGTGCAAGGTCATGGTCGGTGCAGAGAGTGAGTAGTTAGTACGGTCGTGTGAGTTATGGTGGGAGGTATATGAATAATCACAAGGGAAACAGATCACCTATGGTGAGACACAACATTTGAGTAGACATGTGAGGCCAGTTAGTGCGGTGTTCTGACCATTCTCTAGCGTGGAACCCACTTTAAACATCATGTACAATGCATGGAGGAATGGTTAATGCATATGTTCCCATATTGTTGCATTACCCACCGTCCATATTGCTTGCCAACTACGAGGGAGAACTTATGTACCGATATGGAATCTACCAGGTCACATATCGATTTTCCTACTTTGCTAGTAACCATGAAATGTCAACCAGCTAGGAAAAAACTATTGAAGAATGTTTCAGGTTGTGTCACCTTATATATATAAAAACCAGGATATGCCTTAAGCTCTTGTAGTGACACTTGAATACTTGATAGAGCCATGTGAGGCATTGTCGTGGAAGGAGCACCAATTCTTTGGGTTCGTTGTTATGTAAAGTTCGGCTTGTCCTTGTCGTATGAGTTACTACCTCTACTTTTATTTGACCTCATATACATTCTTGTGTGAATTAACAATCCAGGGAAACATGTTGACGTTGTTTAAACCATGAGAATAGGTTGGCCGGCTGATGAACTTGATGTTTTTTTTCCTCTAGTCATCCTAGAGGATCACTTTCAGCCCCAAATCAATTTCCCTTTGCTGATGTAGCTGGCCATTAACCTCCGCTTAGGTCTTCATATTTAGTATCAAGTGTGACCTTCATTTCCTCGACCAGATTCTTGAAAAATCTTAAAAGCTTTCATAGGTCCTCATTGCTAGGATGGGGAATCTAGGCATGGGGCATGCGCTTTGCTGAGCCTGACTTTCCATATTCGACGACTCTGCTGGCGGATGTCACGATCTCTTCATCGTATTCATCAGACGATGGAAGGTTCTTGTCGGGTTGCAGCTTGGCACAGCACTCGAAAACATGGGCTGATGCCCCATATAGCCATTTATGATGTCGTGGTGAGCTAGTATGCGGCTTTGTACAAGGATGATTTGTGTTACTCCTCGAGGAGGCGCAGGGTGGAGCGACAGCTGGCGGGACAGATCGATGGAGACGTTGCAACGCGGATTGACCGAGATGGGAACAACGGCGTGGCGCGGGATCTCGTTGGTCACGGGCTACTATCATAGGTGAGCCACCGGTGGGTTGGGGCAGGCTGGGTCCAATGGAACCCACCTAGTGGAGGTGCTTCGTTATTTTGGTACGCCACTGGTTCCGCATTATTGGTGGCACACCAGTGTTTTACCACACCGTATTCTAGGAAAATACAAGTGATGGGTCACTTTACAAACGCGCCACTAACATAATGTTGCCTATAAAGGGTTCCCTACTAGTGTATAAATTAATACGTGAAAGACTTGTTAAACGTATGTCTAGGGTGGTGAGGCCCAACTTTTGTAGAGTACGTCGCCATCCATGTGGGTTAAAAATATTCATTTCCTCCTTTCCCATTCATGTACAATGCTTTGTAAACATGCAATATATTAGACATTATCTCATAAGCATGCAAAGATATTTTTTAAAAAGAGAAATGCCTAAGCACGAATATGGTGCCCATATTGAAAGTCTAGAGGTGCTGCCGGAGGGCCGCCGGAGCATGGAGGAGGTGGTCGCCGGAGGGCCACCGAAGGAAGCTCACCAGTTAGCTTGAGGAGGTGGTCTCCTTTAGAGAGGTTGCCGGGCTTGAGGAGATACTCGCTGAAGGGAGGTCGCCGGAGGGCCGCCGGAGGTAGGGGAAGAGGAGGAGGAGGAGGAGGAGGGAGAAGGGGAAGAGAAGGAGGAGGAGAGAAAGAGGAGGAGGAGAAGGAGGGAGAAGGTGAGGAGGAGGAGGAGGAGGAGGAGAAGGTGAGGATGAGGGTGGAAACATGAGGATGAGGAGGAGGAGGAGAGAAAGTGAGGAAAAAGAAGTGACCGGGCTGGCAGAATTATATACCCTAGGTTACCGTCGACGCACTAAATATGGTGGTGCGTCAGGGGTAAATTTTTATTATTTTTAAATCTTTCATCAAAATCTTCAACCTCACAAAAATATGTTTTCCTTTTTGATTTTTTAGATCTCTACACGGCCGTAAGCCTTTGAAATTAGATGTAACATTTTCCATAGATATATTTTCATATAATAAACTTTTTCATCGGAGGTCGTATGCATAAAAAAACCCGTTTTACCAAAAAATGGCGCCATTTTGCATAATATGTAGAGGGTCATATTTGTTAATTTCTATAAACTAGAACACATATCACATGGCCATCTCAAACGATTTAACTTTTCAAATTTTCTAACATTTTATTTATTCAAAACCGAAAAGGTGACTCCCGGGGTGTGTGGGGGAAGTGTGGAGGAATATCCTGAGGCCCCTTACCACCGGCGCACTACTATGGTGGTGCGCCGCTGGTAATCAGTTTACCACCGGTGTAGAACTATAGTGGTGGCCGCCAGTAAGTAGCCTCAGGATTTTCGGCCTACCCCCGACCTGGTCGAACCTTATCCCCATCGCATCAATTTTGCGCTGTGCAGGAGGTATTTGGGCACCATCGGCGCCCCAAAGAAGTGGTGCACTGGTGGTAAATAGCACTGGTGTGCACCTTTTTTGGCGCGTCAGTAGTAAGCCTAGGCCTACAGCTGTTTTCCTAGTAGTGAGAGATTGCACTAAGGTAACTCAAAAGTGCCCACCATTTGGCATGGCCACCTCGGATAGAATTTACCCAACAGGGCACTCAAAATGGACAACGTGTTCACAGCTTGTCCATTTGTATCTACTTCCGCCCCAACATTGGACCAAAATTTCCCCGGCTTGTCCACCCATGCCTCTCTCCACCTTGATTCCCATGTCTTCCACCTCTCAGACTCCACGCTGATACATGTAAAATGTATCCACAAACTTTGGTTCTTTTTATTATATGATAATCATTGATAATCCCATGGTAGATCTTGTTTCTAGCATGTTTTATATTGATTTCGAGGATTTCCACAATGTCCTCATATTTTTTTGTACTTAATTCTCAGAATCAGAAATACCTGTTTTCGGTGTTATCGACTTCACATGAGCTACGAGACACAAAAAGGGCAAGGTCCAAGAGAAACTTCAGAATTATCGAAAAAGATCCAACAAGACAAAGTACAGCATCAGGACGTCAACAAGCCAGTCATAGGGGGCCCCGCCTCTGTCGTCTGTTTCACCTTGATCTTTAGCCAGCGGATGTGTTTTGACCTAATACTACCTATATATACCCCACGGTGTTTTTTTCGTGACACATGAAGGCGGATATCAAAAGGAAAAAAAATAGAAAGGTTGTAGTCTGTCGTTGGAGGAAAATTGGAGGGGAAACCGCTGCCGAAATTGCCTCTAGCCACCTCTTCTCCTTCACCAACACCTCCACGCCGCTCTCCACTATGAGAGGGGAGTAGCTCAACCTTGGACTTTGGTTTTGAGGTAGTAGATCCAATATCTCTATGTATTATCATGGTGGTAATCACTATGAGCTTCCCAGCATGATAAAGATTCTATAAATAAAATTCTTATGGTGGTTATTGTGGTGTGAGATGATGCATGATATGCATTTACCGTTCTGTTGGAACTTTATAGCTTGTCATACTCTGGAGGCACGTTGTGATTATCTATTACATTGTTTAAGATTACTGAAAGTCACAAGTGTAATAATTTCTTGTTTTCCCATGTCATGGGGTGTTTGACAAAGATAAATGTTGGTAAATGAGAGAAGTGCAGGATGCGGAAAACAAATAAAATTTTGCATGTGTTGTAATATGTGTGTTTTTACATAAAGGAGTGTGATGTATGTATATGTGTGCGGTGTTGGAGGTTGTAGCCAAATGACATAAATGATACTGCTATATGACAAAAAAAAACTAGCACCCTTGGGTATACGAGCATCTAGGGATAAATGAGAACATCTATTTGCAGCCGAGTGATAGAATTGGCATGCATGACAACATCTTTTTGGTATTTTCTTTCTCAACTTCATGTTTTAGGACATGTTTCCACTATAAATGTTACCATAGTTGAGAGAAAGAGATCAAGTGCACCCATGAACCTAGGTCCACTCTTAATATAAGAGTTTTTTTTTTGTCTTGTCCTCTTGCATTAGAGGATTGGGATATAAACTGTGAGATACTCAAATGCATTACTTTGTTTCCTCAAAACTTTGAACATAGCCAATTCCACTTGCATTTTAAGTTGTCTAGTGCATAGATAACTATAATTTAGCACAAGAAGATATATTTATTTACCGTGTTGCTCCTAAGGTTTGATACCCCATACATCCAAATTGAGAGGTTCTACAAATATCCTGTCCTCTTGGGGATTATAATAAGCTTCTGCCCCCACTGCTCCTCACCATTTTTGCCACCATGCCACTGCTGCTAGCCGGAGGACCTAGATCAACAGTTGTTTCCACCAATTTTCATCGTTTTATGAGCTCCAACCCTACAACCGACGCCAACACCATCTCATGTCCTCGTCATTGTCACCACCACCACCTTCAGTCGACATCAACACCGAAGGAGATCGGGCTCAAAAATTGTGATATCGTCCTGGCCAAGAGAGTTTCCCTTCGCGAGCCCTTAGGCTCGTCCATGCACGCGAGATGCTCCGTCCACAAGGTGTTCAGTCGTTTGCCTAAGAGAATTGTGATGTTAAAATTTATCGTGTGTTTTATTCAATAATAAGCTAGTGGTAGACATGTGAATATTCTTCATTTAGCTTTAACCTGCGGAATATTGTTTGAACATTCCGAATACTTGCTAATTGTTGATTCCTTTGTCGGAGACATCTAATTTATCACGAGAAATTTTGCAGTACGTGGTACTCCAAAACTCAAGGAAGGAGTATCAAGACAATCTGGCCGTTTGTGATCGGGGACAAGTGTGTAATATAAATTTCTGAGAGTTAATATAAATTTTTGAGAGTGCCAAACCGTCAATTTGCATATTTACCCACCCCGTGACGATAGCCTAGGAAGAGAGAGCAGCACCGCCTCCCTTCTCCTTGTTCTGCGCCACCGCGTCTGCCGCGATCGACAACCCTCGCGTCCTCTGCCTCAGGCGCCGCTCGCAAACCCTCGCGTGGCCGTCAAATGTGCCACCCTTCCGCCCTTATCGCCCGCCTCGCACCACGTCGATGACGTCCACCCAGCGGTGCTTCGCCCACTCACATCTCCTAGCCCTACGCCCCGGTACCCGTGAGCCACATCCTGCCGCAACAGTGCGGGTGGACGTCGTCGCCGCACGATACAAGCCTCCGCACTGGCGTTCTTGAACCAGCAGCTCGCCGCCGGCAGGCCCTGCCCTGCATCCTGTAAGTACTTCCTGGACCTGTGTAATCTAGTAGAGACGATGACCTTGTGTGTAGTTTGTAGATTTGCATAGCCATATTCGTATTGTTGATTCCTTCTATAGACTAGCATAATTAATTATTGTACCACGCTGGGAGTGTTGGCTGATGAATTCCATTCAGTTCACTACTGCCTCTTGAATAGTTGTGTGCAGAACTAAATGTAGTTGAAAGAAAGGCATCAATTTGTATAATTTCATATTTTCACATGCAATTAAGCTTGGGTGTACTTGGTTTTGATATTTGAACTAAATGAGTGTTGAAAAAGCCAGCAGTTGTTCCTGATGCTAGCTCCTGCAAGGCTGCAGCCACATAATTGCAGCTACAGAACCTTGCCCTTCTCATTTTGGAATATATATCTTTTGCACATAGTAGGACATAGTTTAGTTAATTTCGTTTTTGTTTGAAAAGGGATAAACCCGGCTTCTGCATCGTGATGATGCACACAACACTTTATTAAAATCTAGCATATTTTGTTCAGAAGTACTTATTACATCTCAAGGTTCGCTTAAAGTTGATACAAAAATCAACCAGCGAAAAAAGGAAAATAGCACAAAGTGACTAAGCATCCTCTAGTCGACTAATATGCTGCCAGCCAGCCCGGCACAAGATATCCTGAGCGACCATCTAGAGTCGTGTGCATCCAGAAGCCATGACATCATGTTGCTCTTGCGGCGAGAGGAGAGCCCAGAGTTGGATCCAATGCACCATGGAGAAGATCACCTGTAAAAAATTGAAATTTTTCTTGTTGTTAAAAATTATATCATTGCGGCATCTCCATATTGACCAACATAAGACTGATACGCCAATGCGAATTAAAACATTGGATTGTTTGTCAACACCTTTTAACCAATTTCCAAACATATTTGTAATATTGGTTGGCGGAGGGAGATTATTAGTGAAATTAACGGTTCGCCATATTAGTTTAGCAAAGGGACACAATAAGAATAAGTGTTCCACCGTCTCTTGTTCTCCGCAAAAAACACATTTAGTACACCCATTCCATTGTCTCTTTGCTAAATTATCTTTTGTTAATAGCACCTTATTACTTAGGAACCACATAAAAAAATTATTTTTTAGGGGGATTTTCATCTTCCAAAGATATTTCTGCAAGTACGTTGTACGATCATTCATAAGATCCTCATACATAGATTTGACTGTAAACATTTCGTGGCTTTAATCATGTATTTCCTGCTTGCATCAGGTTAATTTTTTTTTTCTTATTGGTAATAGATTACTACAACATTAATCGCAATGATGCATACATATCATGAAGCTAGATTTATTTAGATGTTTAGAATGTGGCTCCTGCAACATATGTCTCCGGAAAGATACAATAAACTAGGCTCATGAAGCTAGATTTGATTAGATGCATGTTCAGATTGTGGCTTACCAAGCTAGATTTATTGCTAACAACTTTTTTGCTCTTGCGAAACACCGAATGAATTTACTTCATTACAGAACATCTAAGTACATCTAACTAAACGTGAGACCATCTCATACGAGCTCTATCTAATCAATTAGCTTGGTTGAGAAGTACTAGTTTGTATCATGTATCAAATTTCCCAAGTGGTAAAAGTGGCCCTGGACTAACTAATCAAGTTATTATTTGTGTGCTCAAAGTTATTATTTGTGTGCTCATTTAGCTAGTAAATGATTCTATCAAATAATTAACTAAATAATGTGTCAATTGGTTGGAAATTCTATTTAAATTCTAAATTTGTGATATATTAATTAGTGAAAATATAATTATTTATGGCTAGATTAACATCAAATGAGGTAATTGTAACCTCTCAGCTCTTTAGGGCTATTACATATATTTATTCTCACAGCTACCGTCCACACAACTAGTTGCCAAATTGCTTTAGATTAGTCACAATGCATAGTATTATATACAAGTATCATACTACTATTTGTTACTATGTTCATAATACATGGTATCATATACTAGTATTATAATTTTCTTATATTAATTCATTTGTAGAATCTCAATGCAAATATATGTACAAGATTTACTTAACATTAAATTTTCTAGTATTACGTGCTATGATACGGTATCTACCTATGATACTACTATCATCTCTCTCATCTTTAATTGCATCGACACATCAGCTTTTTGCATTACATGGGATGCATGATATTGAGTAACTTGGGTAGTAACATAGAACTACATGCAATGCCAACTAAGCGTTTTGATGACATGGCATGTTATTAATTGAGGAAAGAGAGCATTGTGGTAACTAGCTATGTTACCATGACATCACATTTCTCAAGATAAAATGAGTCTACAACCTAATTAATATGGCTTTGCATGACACCACACATATGTTACTACCCACTATGGAGGTGGTAACATATAGTAGTAACTTGTGCTTGTTACTACTTTATATTACTCCCCACTATAACTAGTCTGAAACTCTCATTGTAGGTAGTTTTATGGCTTTCTCATAGCACACATAAGTGTTTTCTCACAGCCCAAAGCCCACAGCTGCTTCCAGATAAGGCACAGACTAACCAAACACACCCTCAATCTTTTCTATCCGCGTTTACTGTTACAACCAATAGACTACACTGCGAACAACAAATCTGAAGGTAGCATCTATGGTGGGATGAAAACGACTGCTAGGTGTTCTGGCCTTAGGGCATCTCCAGCGGCGCGACGCATTTTAGCGTCCACGCGCGTCCGTTTGCGTCGACCCTTTTGGTCGAAATCGATCGCGCGTCGTTTGCGTCGGGGTGGCTCCAGCGGCACGACGCATTTTTTAGGACGAATTCTTTTTTTTTTTAACCTGAAACATAGTTTACATACTTAAAAAATAAACCTAAACGCCTACTGCTCCTCGTCGCTGTCGAGCACGATGAGCTCCGGTACGACCCAAGGCCAGTTGGCATCCGGGGGAGCGTACGCCGGGCGCGCCGTCGCCGGTGCTCGAGGTTGAGGAGGTTGCGGCTGTGGCGGCGGTGGAGGCGCCCAGTACTGCGGTTGTGGCGGCGGTGGAGGCGCCCAGTGCTGCGGCTGTGGCGGCGGTGGAAGCGCCCAGGCCTGCGGCTGTGGCGGCGGTTGAGGCGCCCAGTGCTGCGGCTGTGGCGGCGGTGGAGGCGCCCAGTGCTGCGGCTGTGGCGGCGGTGGCGGAGGCGCCGCCGACTCCAGGAGCGCCTGTCGAAGTGCTTGATACGTCTCAAACGTATCTACAATTTCTTATGTTCCATGCTAGTTTTATGACAATACTCACATGTTTTATATACACTTTACATCATTTTGATGCATTTTTTGGCACTAACCTATTAACAAGATGCCGAAGCGCCAGTTCCTGTTTTCTGCTGTTTTTGGTTTCAGAAATCCTACACAGGAAATATTCTTGGAATTGGACGAAACAAAAGCCCACGGTCTTATTTTGCACGAAGCCTTCCAGAAGTCCGAAGAGGAGACGAAGAGGGGCGACGAGGCGGCCATACCCTAGGGGGGCGCGACCCCGCCCCTGGGCACGCCGCCCTATGGGGTGGGCCCCTCGGGCAGCCTCCCGACTCTGCCCCTTCGCCTATAAATTCTCTCCGTCGCGAAAACCCTATCACCGAGAGCCACGATACGAGAAAAGTTACTGTGACGCCGCCGCCGTCAATCCCATCTCGGGGGATTCAGGAGATCGCCTCCGGCACCCTGCCGGAGAGGGGAATCATCACCGGAGGGCTCTACATCACCATGCCCGCCTCCGGACTGATGCGTGAGTAGTTCATCCTTGGACTATGGGTCCATAGCAGTAGCTAGATGGTTGTCTTCTCCTCTTGTGCTATCATGTTTAGATCTTGTGAGCTGCCTATCATGATCAAGATCATCTATTTGTAATGCTACATGTTGTGTTTGTTGGGATCCGATGAATATTGAATACTATGTCAAGTTGATTATCGATCTATCATATATGTGTTGTTTATGTTCTTGCATGCTCTCTGTTGCTAGTAGAGGCTCTGGCCAAGTTGATACTTGTAACTCCAAGAGGGAGTATTTATGCTCGATAGTGGGTTCATGTCTCCATTGAATATGGGACAGTGACAGAAAGTTCTAAGGTTGTGGATATGCTATTGCCACTAGGGATAAAACATCGATGCTTTGTCTAAGGATATTTGTGTTGATTACATTACGCACAGTACTTAATGGAATTGTCTGTTGTTTGCAACTTAATACTGGAAGGTGTGTGGATGCTAACCCGAAGGTGGACTTTTTAGGCAAAGATGCATGCTGGATAGCGGTCTATGTTATTTGTCGTAATGCCCTAATTAAATCTCATAGTAGTCATCATGATATATGTATGTGCATCTCTATTTGTCAATTGCCCAACTGTAATTTATTCACCCAACATGCTATTTATCTTATTGGAGAGACACCACTAGTGAACTGTGGACCCCGGTCCATTCTTTTACATCTGAAATACAATCTACTGCAATCTCTGTTCTCTTTTGTTCTTCGCAAACAAATATCATTCTCCACACCATACGTTTAATCCTTTGTTTACAGCAAGCCGGTGAGATTGACAACCTCACTGTTAAGTTGGGGCAAAGTATTGTGATTGTGTTGTGCAGGTTCCACGTTGGCGCCGGAATCCCTGGTGTTGCGCCGCACTACACTCCTTCACCAACAACCTTCACGTGGCCTTCATCTCCTACTGGTTCGATAACCTTGGTTTCTTACTGAGGGAAACTTGCTGCTCGCATCACACCTTCCTCTTGGGGTTCCGAACGGACGTTTGCTTCACGCGCCATCAAGCATTTTTCTGGCGCCGTTGCCGGGAAGATAAAGACACGCTGCAAGGGGAGTCTCTCACATCCAATCTCTTTACTTTGTTTATTCTCTTGCTTTACTTTATTTTATTTCCTGTCTTGTTTGCTTTCTTATATCAAAAACACACAAAAATTAGTTACTTGCATTTACTTTATTAGTTTATTTTTGTTTATTTCATCATGCTTCACCCTAAGTTCACTTTGAAAGATATATCGGTAGGAAGTGGGTCTATCATTGGAAGAGATAATATAGAAGAATTTTTCACTCATGTTAGTAGAGTTAAAGATTTTGAAGATAGATCCTTGGTAGAACTTGCTTCTAATTATGAAATTGCTACTGCCTCTTTAGTGCACATGTTGGAAGCTAGATTTATTAATCTTAATCCAATAATGCAACATATGTTTCTTACACTCGGTGATATGGAAGAAGGAGAGAAGAAAGATTTTGTTTTAGAAACCCTTCTTAGAGAATTTGGTGATGTAGCTCGAGAAGCTAGGAAAGTCTTTATTCGACATAAGATGCTAGGCTTTTGTACCAGTTTTGCAAATATCCTTGAAAAGAGGGAAAAAGATAGGCTAAAATATACTAATAAAACCAATTATGAGGGGGACACTAAAATACCAATACCTAATAAACTCACAGGAATGCATGAGGCACTAGAAAAGAATTTTGCTTGGATTGTTCCTGAAAATTTGTTTGAGGATGATAGTAAACCTAATAGTAATGAAAGAGGAGTTTCTTACATAGATAAGATACAATGCATAGTTGAGAAAACTCCAAACTCCTCTGTTGATGCTTTTCTCTTGACAATACTTGATCTGCACTTTCTTCGCCTAGCTGAAAGGCGTTAAAGAAAAGCACTTCTTGGGAGATAACCCATGTATGTTTTTACTACTGTTTTGTTGAGTCTTGGAAGTTGTTACTACTGTAGCAACCTCTCTTTATCATATTGTTGTGCCAAGTAAAGTCTTTGATAGTAAAGTTGATTCTAGATTTGGATTCCTGCGCAGAAACAGATTTTTACCTGTCACGAATTTGAGTAGATCTCTATGTAGGAAACTCGTAAAATGCTGAAAAACTTCATGCGTGATCCTCAGATATGTACGCAAATTTCATTCAATTTGAGCTTTTTCATCTGAGCCTGTTAAGTGCCTCGAAAAAATTCGTCTTTTTGGACTGTTCTGTTTTGACAGATTCTGCCTTTTATTTCGCATTGCCTCTTTTACTGTGTTGAGTGGATTTCTTTGTTCCATTAACTTTCAGTAGCTTTGGGTAATGTCCATAAGTGTTAAAAATGATTGTTTCCTCTCTGAACATGTGAATTTTTGATTATGCACTAACCCTCTAATGAGTTTGTTTTGAGTCTGGTGTGGAGGAAGTTTTCAAGGGTCAAGAGAGGAGGATGATATACTATGATCAAGAAGAGTGAAAAGTCTAAGCTTGGGGATGCTCCCGTGGTTCATCCCTGCATATTTCAAGAAGACTCAAGCATCTAAGCTTGGGGATGCCCAAGGCATCCCCTTCTTCATCGACAACTTATCAGGTCACCTCTAGTGAAACTATATTTTTATTCCGTCACATCTTATGTGCTTTACTTGGAGCGTCTGTGTGTTTTTGTTTTTGTTTTTGTTTGAATAAAATCGGATCCTAGAATTCCTTGTATTGGAGAAAGACACGCTCCACTTTTTCATATGAACACTGGTGTTCTTAGCTCTATTTTAATGTTCATGGCGGAGTTGAAAACCGCTTCGTTGATTGCTATTTGGTTGGAAATAGAAAATGCTTCATGTGGGAAATGATATATGTCTTGAATAATTTGATACTTGGCAATTGTTTTGAGCTCTCATAGATCATGTTTAAGCTTTTGCATCATGTAGTTTAAACCTATTAGTGGAGAACTACTGTAGAGCTTGTTGAAATTTGGATTGCATGATTGATCTCTCTATGCTCTAGATATTTTCTGGTAAAAGTGTTTGAGAAACAAGGAGACAGTGTAGAGTCTTATAATGCTTGCAATGTGTTCTTATGTAAGTTTTGTTGTACCGGTTCATACTTGTGTTTGCTTCAAACAACCTTGCCAAAGCCTTGTACTGAGAGGAAATGCTTCTCATGCATCCAAAAACCTTGAGCCAAAACTCATGCCATTTGTGTCCACCATAACTACCTACTATGTGGTATTTTTCTGCCATTCCAAAGTAAATTGCTTGTGTGCTACCTTTAAAATTTCATTCCTTGTCTTTGCAATACATAGCTCATGGGAAAATAGCTTAAAAACTATTGTGGTATTGAATATGTCGCTTATGTATCTTATTTCTTATAAGTTACTTGTTGAGCGATAACCATGTTTCTGGGGACGCCATCAACTTTTTACACCTTTGTTGAATATCATGTGAGTTGCTATGCATGTTCGTCTTGTCTGAAGTAAGGATGATTTATCATGATTAAATGGTTTGAGTATGCATATTGTTAGAGAAGAACATTGGGCCGCCAACCAAAGCCATGTATCATGGTGGAAGTTTCGATTTGGACATTAAACCTCAATCTCTTATGAGAATATTATACGTTGTTGAATGCTTAAGCATTAAAGAGGAGTCCATTATCTGTTTTCTATGTTGTCCCGGTATGGATGTCCTCAAGTTGAGATCTATCAAAGCTGAGAAATCAAATGCGATCTATCTCCTTGGACCTTTGTACGAGTGGCATAGAGGTACCCCTTTGTGACACTTGCTTGAAACATATGTAATGCAATGATAATCCATGGAAATCCGAGCTAATTAGGACAAGGTGCGAGCACTATTGGTATTCGATGCATGAGCCTTGCAACTTATAGGAGGTCTTATGCATCACATATATGAATTATTATTACTGTTGACAAAATTGTTTCCATGTTTTCAAAATAAAAAGCTCTAGCACATGAGTAATCCATGCTTCCCTCTGCGAAGGGCCTTTCTTTTACTTTATGTTGAGTCACTTTACCTACTTCTTTCTATCTTAGAAGCAAACACTTGTGTCAACTGTGTGCATTGATTCTTACATACTTGCTTATTTGCATTCATCATATTACTTTGTGTTGACAATTATCCATGAGATATACATGTTGAAGTTGAAAGCAACTGCTGAAACTTATATCTTCCTAGCTTTGTGTTGCTTCAAAACCTTCTATTAAGAATCTATTGCTTTATGAGTTAACTCTTATGCAAGACTTATTGATGCTTGTCTTGAAAGTACTATTCATGAAAAGTCTTTGCTATATGATTCAGTTGTTTAGTCATTATCTTTACCATTGCTTTGAATCACTTCATTCATCTCATATGCTTTACAATAGTATTGATCAAGATTATGATAGTAGCATGTCACTTTAGAAATTATCCTTGTTATCGTTTACCTACTCGAGGGCGAGTAGGAACTAAGCTTGGGGATGCTTGATACGTCTCAAACGTATCTATAATTTCTTATGTTCCATGCTAGTTTTATGACAATACTCACATGTTTTATATACACTTTACATCATTTTGATGCCGGCACTAACCTATTAACAAGATGCCGAAGCGCCAGTTCCTGTTTTCTGCTGTTTTTGGTTTCAGAAATCCTACACAGAAAATATTCTCAGAATTGGACGAAACAAAAGCCCACGGTCTTATTTTGCATGGAGCCTTCCAGAAGTCCGAAGAGGAGACGAAGAGGGGCGACGAGGCGGCCACACCCTAGGGGGGAGCGGCCCCACCCCTGGGCGCGCCTCCCTATGGGGTGGGCCCCTCGAGCGCCTCCCGACTCTGCCCCTTCGCCTATAAATTCTCTCCGTCGCGAAAACCCTATCACCGAGAGCCACGATACGAGAAAAGTTACTGTGACGCCGCCGCCGCCAATCCCATCTCGGGGGATTCAGGAGATCGCCTCCGGCACCTGCCGGAGAGGGGAATCATCACCGGAGGGCTCTACATCACCATGCCCGCCTCCGGACTGATGCGTGAGTAGTTCATCCTTGGACTATGGGTCCATAGCGGTAGCTAGATGGTTGTCTTCTCCTCTTGTGCTATCATGTTTAGATCTTGTGAGCTGCCTATCATGATCAAGATCATCTATTTGTAATGCTACATGTTGTGTTTGTTGGGATCCGATGAATATTGAATACTATGTAAAGTTGATTATCGATCTATCATATATGTGTTGTTTATGTTCTTGCATGCTCTCCGTTGCTAGTAGAGGCTCTGGCCAAGTTGATACTTGTAACTCCAAGAGGGAGTATTTATGCTCGATAGTGGGTTCATGCCTCCATTGAATGCGGGACGAGTGACGAAAGTTCTAAGGTTGTGGATGTGTTGTTGCCACTAGGGATAAAACATCGATGCTTTGTCTAAGGATATTTGTGTTGATTACATTACGCACGGTACTTAATGCAATTGTCACGTTGTTTGCAACTTAATACTGGAAGGGGTGCGGATGCTAACCCGAAGGTGGACTTTTTAGGCATAGATGCATGTTGGATAGCGGTCTATGTTATTTGTCGTAATGCCCTAATTAAATCTCATAGTAGTCATCATGATATATGTATGTGCATCTCTATTTGTCAATTGCCCAACTGTAATTTGTTCGCCCAACATGCTATTTATCTTATTGGAGAGACACCACTAGTGAACTGTGGACCCCGGTCCATTCTTTTACATCTGAAATACAATCTACTGCAATCTCTGTTCTCTCTTGGTCTTCGCAAACAAATATCATTCTCCACATCATACGTTTAATCCTTTGTTTACAGCAAGCCGGTGAGATTGACAACCTCACTGTTAAGTTGGGGCAAAGTTTTGTGATTGTGTTGTGCAGGTTCCACGTTGGCGCCGGAATCCCTGGTGTTGCGCCGCACTACACTCCTTCACCAACAACCTTCACGTGGCCTTCATCTCCTACTGGTTCGATAACCTTGGTTTCTTACTGAGGGAAACTTGCTGCTGTACGCATCACACCTTCCTCTTGGGGTTCCCAACGGACGTGTGCTTCACGCGCCATCAGTGCTTCATCCGCCGACAGGCCCGGCGGCATGACGGCGGTAGCGTAGCGGGGCAGCGGCGGCTGCACAGGCGCGTCGCGCTCGGAGACGAGGACTGATGACCCACAAGTATAGGGGGTGTATCGTAGTATCTTCGATAAGTAAGAATGTCGATCCCAACGAGGAGCAGAAGGTGTTGACAGGCAGTTTTGATGAAGGATTCACTTGTAAATGCTCACGGACAAGTATTCGGGGGTTTTGATGTAACGGATGAATAAAGTACGAGTAAGTAAAATGCGAGAGAAATAATTGCAGCGAGTGGCCCAATCCTTTTTAGCACAAAGGACAAGCCGGTTTGTTTACTTATAATGACCAAACGTTCTCGAGGACACACGGGATTTTAGTCTAGTGCTTTCGCTACATACGAGTTGATTAATCTTCATTGTTTTGATAAGTGTTGTGTGGGTGAACCTATGCTAATGTACCGCCCTTCCTAGGACTAATACATACTTGTGATTATACCCCTTGCAAGCATCCGCAACTACAAGAAAGTAATTAAGATAAATCTAACCACGGCCTTAAACTACGAGATCCTGCGATCCCTCCTGCATCGATATACCAACGGGGGTTTAGTTTTCTGTCACTCCGGCAACCCCGCAATTGGCAAACGAGTACAAGATGCATTCCCCTAGGCCCATAAATGGTGAAGTGTCGTGTAGTCGACGTTCACACGACACCACTAGAAGAATAACACCACAACTTAAATATCATAACATTGAATATTACTCAACCATAGTTCACTACTAACATTTAGACTTCACTCATGTCCTCAAGAACTAAACGAACTACTCACGAGACATCATATGGAACATGATCAGAGGTGATATGATGATGAATAACAATCTGAACATAGACCTTGGTTCAATGGTTTCACTCAATAGCATCAATAACAAGTAGAAATCGAGTACCGGGAGAGTTTCCCCTATCAAACAATCAAGATCAAACCCAAATTGCTACAGCGGTGACGATGTCCAGCGGTGGAGATGGCGGTGATGATGGTGGAGATGATGATGATGGTGATGGAGATGATGTCCAGCTCGATGGCGGTGACAATGGCGTCGATTTCCCCCTCCGGGAGGGAATTTCCCCGGCGGATTCCTGCCCGCCGGAGAGCTCTTTTCTCTCTGGTGTTCTCCGCCCCGCAGAGGCGGCTGTAACCCTTCGTGAGGATTCCTCCGTGGCTTAGGTCTTCGGGACGAAGGGTTTCGCGAAGAAAAGGAGGCGAAAGAGGTCGAGGGGGCCCCACACCACATGGTGGCGCGGCCGGAGCCATGGGCCGCGCCGCCCTATGGTGTGGGCCCACCTTGGGTCCACCTGGCTCCCCCTGGCTTCCTTCGTCATCTGGGAAAATAGGATTTTTGGTAAAACTTCCTTCCACAGTTGATCTTCCGAAATATTGCATCCTGACGGTGCTTTTTCCAGCAGAATCCTCGCTCCGGTGCTCGATCTCCAAATAATCATGAAACATGCAAAATAGATGAAATAACATAAGTATTGTGTCCCAATATGAAATATATCAATGAATAACGAGCAAATTATGATATAAAATAGTGATGCAAATTGGACGTATCAACTCCCCCAAGCTTAGACTTCGCTTGTCCCCAAGCGAAGCCGAACTCTGTAAACAGGTCCACATGTTTATGGAGTGAAGAGTCGATAAATAAAATATGGACAAGAAGCATCATATTCATTCACACAAGACATTATAGTAAACAACTTCCTCATATAACTCAATCTTGAAACAAGTATAAGGTAATCACAAATAAAGGTGCATAAGAAATCATAATTGGTGATGGCAAACTTTGTTCTTGGTCAGAGAGCAGTTAACAGATTATACTTTATCTATTGAGCAGCGCTCTCATATTAAAACTTATGGTAAACTTGCATATTCAATCATACTAATCATTGATGATTTTCAAAGCTATATTCATTCAAGTAAAACTTGTACTAAACAAGAAAGAGTAAAGGCATGATGAAGCAAATCACAATATAGTAGTTTGATCATAACAACTCAAATGCTTGCTTGAGATGGGGGGAAATAGGTTTACTGACTCAACATAAAGTAAAAGACAGGCCCTTCGCGAGAGGAAGCGAGGATTAAATCATGTGCTAGAGCTTTTTCGGTTTTGAAATCATATAAAGAGAATAAAAGTAAAGTTTTGAGAGGTGTTTGTTGTTGTCAACGATCGGTAGCGGGTACTCTAACCCCCTTGCCAAACAGACCTCCAAAGAGCGGCTCCCATGAAGGACGTTATCTCTACCAGCAAGGTAGATCATCCCTCTTCTCTTTTGTTTACACATGTACTTTAGTTTATTTAAGGATGACACTCCCCCAACCTTTGCTTACACAAGCCATGGCTAACCGAATCCTCGGGTGCCTTCCAACAATCTCATACCATGGAGGAGTGTCTATTGCAAAATTAAGTTGCTTACTAATGAATCAGGGCAAAACATGTGAAGAGAATTATTAATGAAAGTTGATTAATTGGGGCTGGGAACCCCGTTGCCGACTCTTATTGCAAAATTATAGGATAAGTGGATGAAGCCACTAGTCCATTAGTGGAGGCTGCCTAACAAGGCTGAAAGATAAAACACCACATACTTCCTCATGAGCTATAAAACATTGACACAAATAAGAAGTAATAAGTTTTGAATTGTTTAAAGGTAGCACATGAAGTATTTACTTGGAATGGCGAGAAAATACCATGCGGTAGGTAGATATGGTGGACACAAATGGCATGGGTTTGGGTTCGAGGTTTGGATGCACGAGAAGTATTCCCTCTCGGTACGGGTCTTTGGCTAGCAAGGTTAAATAGCAAGCATAGGAGTTGAGGGAAACAAACAAATATACATGTGATAGAAACAATCATGCATCTTACTTGTAAGCACAAACAGTTTTAACTTCAGAATACTAAGCTAAGAAGCGATAAGAAAGATAATAATATCTTCTACATGTATTTCCTCTATTCTTCTTAAACTCAAAGTGTTGTTGCTATTGACCATTGCTAAGTTTGCCAAAACCAAATAGATTTACTTAATGCTCCCAAAGTGGTACCAATACTAAAATCAAGATCAATCATATAGTAGAAATTGCAAACTAAAATAAGGTGTGCAATATGTAAATGATAAGACTTCTCATTAATATTTCATAACGATAACTCACACCAAGGGATACATAGACAAACTAAAGGAGAGATACTTCCACATTGCAACCCATCTCATACGATAACTTCCCTACTCATGATATGACACTACTTGATAGTAAAAAGTAAAAGGTAATGATAATGTGATACCGCGGCACTCCCCAAGCTTGGAACAAACCAAGGGGATGCCAATACCGATGATGGATTACTCCTTTGGCGATGGTGGTGATGAATCCCTCATGCGCTTCTTACAGATCTCCTTCAGCTTCAGCTTCTCAGCTTGGCAAATCTGCACTAAGTCTCGAAGAGATTCATTGTTATCTGAAGTCGGCGATGGCGAACCTGTGACGGGCATCAAGTAATATCCCAGCATTCTACGGAGTCGGTGATTCTCCTCCCTAAGTATCTCCACTTCCCTTCTTAGGGCCCGGTATTGACCACAAAACTCATCGGTAATCCGTAGAGCTTCTTCCAGCACAGGGAAAGAGTCGAGGCCAAGAGCAGGGGTAAAGGTCCCTGCAAGTTATGAGAGAAAGAACGTCGAGTATCAACAGATCCCACCAAGACTTGCTTACTCCCCACAGCTTGTTGCTCTTGTTTTGACGACATCCTTTTCACTTCTTCCTTCGAAGGCCCCTTGCCCTTGTTGTCGGAAGCCATGGTGCTCCAAGATTGAAAGTAGATCCTGGCAGAAACAGCTCGAAACAAAACACGTCGAGAAAACGATATACGGACCTCCAGGGGTCCGGGGGATTTTATAATAAAAATTTTCGGAACAAACGGAAAGTACCAGATCGAACTAGAGTCGGAAAGGGGCGACGAGGCGGTGCCACCATAGGTCGGCGCGGGCCCAGGCCAGGCCGCGCCGGCCTGTGGTGTCACGCCCTCGTGCGTCCTTTCCACTCCGTTTCGATCTCGTAATTTTTCTTATTTTCCAAAAAGAGCAAAAATAATGTTCGGAAAGTAAATCGCGAACTTTTCATTACCAGTACTGTTACCTATTCAAAGTCGAGTTCTGGCGGACTATCAATTTATCCTTTGATGAAAGCCTCCGGTGTTTCCACTCGAATAATATCAACATCAACATTATAAGAATCACCTGAGATATAATGCTTGAGTCTTTGTCCATTCACCACTTGTGTAGCATTGCCTTGGAGAGAGCTAATTTTAATTGCTCCTGAACGATACACCTCCTCAACAACATATGGTCCTTCCCATTTCGAGAGTAATTTCCCTGCAAAGAATGCGAGACGAGACCGATACAATAGGACTTTATCCCCAATATTAAACTCTCTTTTGATGATCCTTCTATCATGCCATTTTTTAACTTTTTCTTTAAAGAGTTTAGCATTTTCATAAGCTTCACTTCTCCATTCATCTAGAGAACTTAATTGTAACAACCTCTTATCACCGGCAAGTTTGGGATCTTTATTTAATTCTCTAACAGCCCGATAAGCTTTATGTTCTAGTTCTAAAGGTAAATGACAAGCTTTTCCGTAAACCATTTTATAAGGTGACATTCCCATGGGGTTTTTATAAGCAGTTCTATAAGCCCATAGTGCGTCTTTCAATTTACTAGCCCAATTCTTTCTAGATTTATTAACGGTCTTACGCAAGATAGATTTAATTTCTCTATTTGATAGTTCTACTTGACCACTACTTTGAGGGTGATAAGCGGAAGCAATTCTATGATTAATACCATACTTAGCAAGAGTTTTTCTAAAACCTCCATGAATAAAGTGAGAACCTCCATCAGTCATAATATATCTAGGTACTCCAAATCTAGGAAAAATAACATCTAAAAGCATTTTTAAAGAGGTCTCACCATCAGCACTTTTTGTAGGTATGGCTTCCACCCATTTAGTAACATAATCAACAGCAACAAGTATATGAGTGTTACCTTTTGAAGAGGGAAAAGGTCCCATGAAGTCAAATCCCCAACAATCAAACGGTTCAATAACAAGAGTATAATTCATAGGCATTTCATTGCGTACGGAGATATTACCAACCCTTTGACATTCATCACAAGATAAAATAAACTTCCTTGCATCTTTGAAGAGAGTTGGCCAATAAAAACCTGATTGTAGAACCTTTTGCGCGGTTCTATCTCCGACGTGATGTCCTCCATAAGCACTGCCATGACATTTACTCAATATCTCTTGTTGTTCATATTCGGGAACACACCTTCGCATAATACCATCCACTCCTTCTTTATATAAAAGTGGGTCATCCCAGAAATAATGCCTCAAGTCATAAAAGAATTTCCTCCTCTGTTGAGCTGAAAAGGTTGGAGGCAAGTACTTGGAAACAATAAAGTTAGCATAATCAGCATACCAAGGACTGTCTCGCGAGCTCACCTTTATTACAGCCAATTGTTCATTTCGAAAACTATCATTAACGGGAACAGGATCATAAGCAATATTTTCCAATCTAGACAAATTATCAGCAACAGGATTATCAGCACCTTTCCTATCTACAATATGTAAATCAAATTCTTGCAAAATAAGTACCCATCTAATAAGCCTCGGCTTAGCATCTTTCTTTGTCATAAGGTATCTAATTGTAGCATGATCAGTATGAATTGTAACTTTTGAATCAACAATATAAGATCTAAATTTATCACAAGCAAAGACTACAGCTAACAATTCTTTTTCAGTTGTAGCATAATTTCTTTGAGCGAGCATCAAGAGTTTTGCTAGCATAATGAATAACATTTAATTTTTTATCTACTCGCTGTCCAAGAACAGCGCCTACAGCAAAATCACTAGCATCACACATAATTTCAAATGGTAAATTCCAATCAGGAGGTTCAACTATAGGAGCAGTTGTTAAGGCTTTCTTTAGAATCTCAAAAGCTTCCTTACAATCATCATCAAAAACAAAAGGTACATCTTTTTGAAGAAGATTAGTAAGAGGCTTTGAAATCTTGGAGAAATCTTTAATAAATCTCCTATAAAACCCAGCATGACCAAGAACACTACGAATACCTTTAACATCCCTTGGATAGGGCATCTTCTCAATAGCTTCAACTTTAGCTCTATCAACTTCAATACCTCTCTCAGAAATTTTATGTCCCAATACAATTCCTTCATTAACCATAAAGTGGCATTTCTCCCAATTAAGAACAAGGTTAGTTTCTTCACATCTACTGCAAAACTTTATCAAGGTTTCGCAAGCAACTATCAAAAGAATTCCCAGTAGATGGAAAAATCATCCATGAATACTTCCACAATACTCTCACAAAAGCCTTGAAAAATAGCGAGACATGCATCTTTGAAAAGTAGCGGGAGCATTACATAAACCAAAAGGCATACGCCTATAAGCATAAGTTCCATAGGGACAAGTAAAAGTGGTTTTCTCTTGATCTTTAGCTTTAACAGCAATTTGCGAAAACCCGAATAACCATCAAGAAAACAAAAATGAGTATTTTTAGATAACCTTTCTAGCATTTGATCAATAAATGGTAAAGGGTAATGATCTTTCTTAGTAACTTTATTAACTTTTCGATAATCAATGCACATTCTATACCCTACAACTACTCTTCGAGGTATGAGCTCATCATTATCATTAGGCACAATGAGTCATTCCTCCTTTCTTAGGAACGCAATGCACAGGACTAACCCATCTACTATCGGCAATAGGATATATAATACCAGCTTCAAGAAGTCGTAATACCTCATTTCTTACCACATCCTTCATCTTAGGAATTAGACGACGCCGAGGTTCAACAACGAGCTTCGCATCATCTTCCATATTAATGGCGTGTTGGCAAATAGAGGAGAAATCCCCTTCAAGTCATCAAGAGTATAGCCAATAGCACCTCGGTGTTTCTTCAATATTTGCAATAATCTTTCTTCTTCAAACTACGTAAGCTTAGAACTAATAATAACAGGATATATTTTCTTATCATCAATATGAGCATATTTAAGATGATCAGGCAAAGGCTTTAAATCAAAAACAGGATCTTCCTTTGGTTGCGGTGTTGTACCCAAGTCTTCCACCGGTAAATCATGCTTGAGAATAGATTGGCAAAGAAAAATCTCCTCAAGCTCATCTCTTTCTTTCCTAAAAACTTCACTCTCGCTATCCTCCAAATGTTGCTGCAAAGGATTATTAGGAACAAGAACAATAGATGCACACTGCTCCATTTTAAAATCATTACTAGGCAAATCAGCTTTATAAGGAGTTTTAGTAAATTTAGAGAAGTTAAACTCATAAGATTCACCAACAAATTTAGTCAAAATTTTCTCTTTCTTGCAATCTATAATAGCTCCACAAGTATTTAGAAAAGGTCTACCAAAAATGATAGGACAATAATCACTAGCAGCGAGAACCAAGTACCAAAAAGTCAGCGGGATATTTAATCTTACCACATAGAACTTCCACATCTCGAACAATACCAATTGGAGAAATAGTTTCTCTATTAGCCAGCTGAATAACCACATCAATATCTTCGGGTTCACAAGAATCAATTTCGTGCATAATCTCCGTGTAAAGCTCATAAGGTATAGCACTAACACTTGCACCAATATCACATAAACCATAATAGCAATGATCACCAATTCTAACGGATATCATAGGAACACTAGCTTGTTTGGGTTTATTAGGATGTGAAACAATATTAGAAGCATCTTCACGAGAAAATAATATGACCATCCTCTACATTTTCGAGTCACAAGATCTTTAACTATTGCAACAGCAGGTTCAACTTTTATTTGTTCTTCAGGTTCTATAGGTTTCTTTTCACTTTTATGAACCGCACTATTTATAACAGAGTACTCTTTCATTTTAGCGGGAAAAGGAGTTTTTTCAATATAAGCTTCAGGAATAACACGATCGGCAGTTTCAACTACAACACACTTATTAATAGATGAATCAATTTTATCTTTATACGGTTCATGATACTTATCAAAATTCTTCTTAGGCAATTCATAATGAGAGGCAAAAGCTTTATAAAGGTTCGCAGCAACTTGAGAATCAAGACCATATGTAGCACTCATATTATGAAATATATCAGTTTCCATAAAAGCTTCAATGCATTTATAATCATAAATTATACCTGATTCTCTATCTTTGTCGTTCTCCCAACCTTCAGTATTTTCTTGGATCCGATCAAGAAGGTCCCTTTTAAACTCTTCCTTATTGCGTGTAAATGATCCAGAACAAGAAGTATCCAGCAAGGTCTTGTCTTGAAAAGAAAGTCTTGCATAGAAATTATCAATAATAACATTACCAGGAAGCTCATGAATGGGGCATTTGAGCATTAAAGACTTCAATCTCCCCCAAGCTTGGGCAATACTCTCTCCATCATGAGGCCAGAAATTATATATGCGGTTCCGATCTTTGTGAATTTCACTTGGAGGATAAAATTTGGAATAAAATAAAGGCACAATGTCCTCCCAATCAAGAGAATCACCATTCTTCAGCAATTTATACCAATGTGCCGCTTTACCAGACAGCGATATAGAGAATAGCTTCTTCCTAACTTCATTCATAGCAATACCTGCACATTTGAATAACCCGCATAATTCATGCAAAAACAGTAAATGATCACCAGGATGGACGAGTTCCATCCCCTTCATAGCGGTTATCCATAACATGTTCAATAATTTTCGTAGGTATTTTATATGGTATTACTTCCTCACCTGGCGCCTCATCCACTACCGTTGCAGTAGTAGTAGATTTCTCAAATAGAAATTGAAGAGAAGATCTCTCCATAATGACTTATAGCGACAGGCAGAAATAAAATCAGCACAAACGATAAAGGTTTTCCTTACCAATTCCGCTTACCAATAGCGCTTCACTCCCCGGCAACGGCGCCAGAAAATAGTCTTGATGACCCACAAGTATAGGGGGTGTATCATAGTATCTTCGATAAGTAAGAATGTCGATCCCAACGAGGAGCAGAAGGTGTTGACAGGCAGTTTTGATGAAGGATTCACTGTAAATGCTCACGAGACAAGTATTCGGGGGGTTTTGATGTAACGAGATGAATAAAGTACGAGTAAGTAAAATGCGAGAGAAATAATTGCAGCGAGTGGCCCAATCCTTTTTAGCACAAAGGACAAGCCGGTTTGTTTACTTATAATGACCAAACGTTCTCGAGGACACACGGGATTTTAGTCTAGTGCTTTCGCTACATACGGTTGATTAATCTTCATTGTTTTGATAAGTGTTGTGTGGGTGAACCTATGCTAATGTACCGCCCTTCCTAGGACTAATACATACTTGTGATTATACCCCTTGCAAGCATCCGCAACTACAAGAAAGTAATTAAGATAAATCTAACCACAGCCTTAAACTCTGAGATCCTGCGATCCCTCCTGCATCGATATACCAACGGGGGTTTAGTTTTCTGTCACTCCGGCAACCCCGCAATTGGCAAACGAGTACAAGATGCATTCCCCTAGGCCCATAAATGGTGAAGTGTCGTGTAGTCGACGTTCACACGACACCACTAGAAGAATAACACCACAACTTAAATATCATAACATTGAATATTACTCAACCATAGTTCACTACTAACATTTAGACTTCACTCATGTCCTCAAGAACTAAACGAACTACTCACGAGACATCATATGGAACATGATCAGAGGTGATATGATGATGAATAACAATCTGAACATAGACCTTGGTTCAATGGTTTCACTCAATAGCATCAATAACAAGTAGAAATCGATACCGGGAGAGTTTCCCCTATCAAACAATCAAGATCAAACCCAAATTGCTACAGCGAGTGACGATGTCCAGCGGTGGAGATGGCGGTGATGATGGTGGAGATGATGATGATGGTGATGGAGATGATGTCTAGCTCGATGGCGGTGACGATGGCGTCGATTTCCCCCTCCGGGAGGGAATTTCCCCGGCGGATTCCTGCCCGCCGGAGAGCTCTTTTCTCTCTGGTGTTCTCCGCCCCGCAGAGGCGGGCTGTAACCCTTCGTGAGGATTCCTCTCGTGGCTTAGGTCTTCGGGACGAAGGGTTTCGCGAAGAAAAGGAGGCGAAAGAGGCTGAGGGGGCCCCACACCACATGGTGGCGCGGCCGAGCCATGGGCCGCGCCGCCCTATGGTGTGGGCCCACCTTGGGTCCACTCGGCTCCCCCTTCTGGCTTCCTTCGTCATCTGGGAAAATAGGATTTTTGGTAAAACTTCCTTCCACAGTTGATCTTCCGAAATATTGCATCCTGACGGTGCTTTTTCCAGCAGAATCCTCGCTCCGGTGCTCGATCTCCAAATAATCATGAAACATGCAAAATAGATGAAATAACATAAGTATTGTGTCCCAATATGAAATATATCAATGAATAACAGCAAATTATGATATAAAATAGTGATGCAAATTGGACGTATCAAGGACGGCGACCTTCGCCATATCGTCGTCCGTCATGTTGTCCGGGAAGTCGAAGTTTCGGCCCTCCGCCAAGGCCTGCTGCCATTCGTGGAAGACGACAGCGACGTAGTCGTCGCTGTCGTCCTTCACCTCCTCGCTATGGTACGCGAGCGCCTCGACGTAGTCGTCGTCTTAGTCGTACACGGCGTAGGCTTCGTCGTCGTCGACGTCGTTGTGCTGCGTCTGCTGACGTCGCGTCCGCGCCTGCTGACGACGCGTCGGCGCCTGCTGACGACGAGCCGGCGGTGCAGGGCCAAAGGGGTAATCCCTGTCGCCCATGAAGCCTGCCCTTCGTCTCCTGTCCGTCTCCGTGGACAGGTACGTACGCCAAAGCTCCGAGTCGATTGCGTACGCCGGATCGACGCGGAGGTCCGCCAGCAGATAGCGCCTCCTGCGCCGGATCTCCGCCGTCCCATCAGGTTCACGCGCAGGTACTGGAGGGATGGGCACCCGGCGGCAGCTGAGCCGCCAGCCACCAGGCAGCTGCACGCCGGACCAGGCGTCGTCGCACGGCATCCATTTTCCGTGCATGAGCCTCCCCACCGTGACGGGGAGCGGGATCTTCTTGGTGCCGCTGCCGGAGGCCTCGAAGTCATTTTTCTTCCCCATGGCGCTGCGGCGGTGGTGGTGCGAGTGGAGGTGTGGGGGAAGGAAGAACGCGGCCGGTGGACTTTTATGGGCGGCCGCGCGCGGGATACGATGACATTGAAGGCGGCGCAGAAGCCCAGTCGCCGCCCGCCAGTGCGCGCGCAGAAGAGGCAGCCGCACCAATAAATGCAAAAAATCACATCATCATTCATGATGCTAACAACCAAACACCCATCATTTTCATTTGTCTTTCCCAGCATAAGGAAATGCAGCCGACAATCATTGAGCTTTGTATCTGTCTTCATGCAAGAAATTGACATGCAGGCGACCAAAACGAGACGGAAAAAATGGTCCAGAGGGTGTATTTGTTTAGCTCATGGCCAGGCTATGCGCAAGGAAGCGAATAATGCTACAGTCAACCGGTTCTTAAGTAGGTAATCCCATCATGTCGAAGTGAGAGATGCTCGCATCTGGTGTCCGAGAAGACAGGAATAGCTCGCTCGTAGCGTCCGTGTGAGAACCTCGTATTGTTTGGGTAAAATTATACACCACCACAAAAGCTACTCTCTGGAGGAGACAGGAGGATGTGTCTCACGCGGCGTCTAGGGCGACGCTCGGGCGATTTGGGGGGCGACACGGGACCCCCCCCATCCCCGCGCCTCCGGCGGGCGGACGGCCGCCGCCGGGGTCGGCGCTCCGACGACCTGCACCTCTCCAAGCTCTCCGTGCTGTGCGGCAACAGGTACGCTGCCCTCCTCTCCGCCTCCGACGAGGACCTCTCTGAAGACGAAGACGGTGCTTCCCCCCTCCCCCGTCCTTCCCAGATCTCGCTAGGCTGCTTCATGGGACCTGGGCTGAGGGAACCCTCGTCGCCTACGAGCTGCTCCTCCGTGCTTCCTTGTTCGCTGGATCTGGTGGAAGCCCCGACGGGCGGGTGCCCACCGCCACCGTCCTCCGCTCCGGGCAACAAGGATTTTCCCCCTCTTCCGTCTCATGGTGAGCGGAGGAGCCCCCCCTTCTGCCAGGTTCTTCCTCGGGAAATCCGCATCGGTGCGCTGCCCGTGCCTCTGCCGGATTCCTGCGGCGGGCGGACGGCGGCGGCGCTGTCCGGCGACAGTGCTCTAGGGTTTCCGCTGTCCAGTGGTGCGGGTGGGCCCGTGCCGACGGCCCGGAGCCAGTTGGGCCATTCCGTCCTGTTGGGCCAGGAGGTTGTTGGGCCTCTGGCCCCTGAGCTCGGACCGCAGCCCAACTCGACCGCTCCAAGCGTCGATGGTACCCACGTGTCCCTAGGGTTGGGATCGACGGGTGGGATCGCTCCTGAGGGCAAAGATTGCATTTGGGACGGTTTTACCCCTCCGCCGCCAACTTATAAGTGGATCTGGCTCAGAATCGGAACCCTAGATCCAGTTCTTGGTTTCCTCGCTCCCCACCGCGACGTACGCAGAAATCTCCGCCTCGCTAAATCCCTCCACTCCTCCACAGATCCCACCTCCGGCGCCCCCGTCTGGTCCTTGGTCCCCATGGATCGGGAGAGAAACTACCGGGGCAAGCGCTCTTTCGACGCCATGGACGACAACCGCGCGAGTTCCAGGGACCGCGAACTCCGCCAGCGCCTTGAGCGTGAGGAGGAAGAACATCGACGCCAGCAGGCACACCGTGACCAAGCCAGAGACCGTGAGCGCTCAAGCTACAACCAGCACCGCCGCTCTGACCACCAGCAGTACCCCCCGCCACCACCTCCGCCTCCTCCCCCAGCTGGACCGCGAGGGCGCGACCATGCACGGGGAGGCCAGAAGCGACTCCCAAGGGCGCCAAGGATCCAGCAAGGGGCTGGTCCTGCCCTAGCTGTTCCCGGGCTGGCTGCTGGAGGGTCCAGCAGCACCCAAAGCCAGGATGCAACTCACATTACGTGCTACAATTGTGGGAATCAGGGCCATGTCCAGGCGGACTGCACCGCGGAAGCCTTCTGCGTGAAGTGCAAGAAACACGGCCATCCAACGGCCATGTGTGCTTCCTTCTCCAAAGCCCTGGATCCCTATTGGGCGGGATTCGGTGGAAACCGGAAAGGCTTCGTCTGCTGCGAGGTGCCCGACGAGGAGATGTACCAGCCTGCTACCAACTCTGCGCCGATCATCCTTGAGAAAGAGGGCCTCAATGAAGAACAGCTCGAAGATGAGCTTAAGGACTTGGTGGACGACAACTGGGAATGGCAGGTGTGCAAACTGAGCGGCACTGACTACTCAGTCATTTTCCCTTCCAAAGAGAGCCTGCGTATGGCGATTAGGGGCGGCGGCATCACGTTACCGATGAGCAAGACCAAGGCCATCGTCACTATCCCAACGGATGACCCGCTGGTGGTGGAGAAGCTGGAAGAGGTGTGGGTTCACCTCATCGGTGTGCCGCCCCCGCTGCGACGCGCTGATCGCCTCCTCCTTAGCACCCGTGAAGTGGGAAGACCCATTGCGGTGGACGTGGACTCCCTCAATCACCCTAACGGCCCCATCAAGATGTCGTTTGGCTGCCAAGTTCCTGTTCAGCTGCAAGAGCATATCACGCTTTTTGTCAACATGCAAGGTTTCAGGATTCGCATTGTGCCAGTCTCCAAGGACCCTGCGGAGGAAACTAACAACGGCCCCCCTTCCCCTCCGGCCAAGAACGGAGAGGAGGACAAAGATGAAGATCAAGAAGAAACAGATGAAGATAGATGGGACCAAAGACGGAAGAAGCACACCGACAAGGCCAAAAACACGCCGGCGTCTGCTCCTGTCGGGGGAAAAGATGGCTTTGCGAGGAAATCTGTCCCGCTTGCGACCACGGGTGGGTCCCCTCACTCGCCCTCCATTTGTCGCGAGTCCCAGCCACACATGACCTCCCTCCCTGCGTCTGCCTTTAGCCAATACGGCTCGAACCTAACGGAGCACGGAGACATCTTCCCTACCGTGGCCAACATTATCAAACAAGTGATTGCCTCTCCTCCAGTGTCATCCCCGCGACACTCAGACTTGGAACAGCTGCAGCTCTCTACCTCTCTGTCCTCGCTCAACGAAGAAACTGATGACGGTCAGTCATACCTGACGCCAGGGAAGGCGCTGTCCTTGGACACTAAAGAAAAGGCCGAGATTGGTTGGTGCAGCCCGGCCTCAGGGGAATCCGCGGCTTCCGCACTCCGGGCCAGCGAGAGACGCAGCAAAAGCAACAATGACCGCCAATCCAGGAAGCTCATGCTGGAAGCTGCCGGGTCGCAGCTCTTTGCTGATGATGCCGCCATCCCCGAAGAGGAATTGGCGAAGCCCTCGCTCCACCTGGCCCCTGCCATCAAGGACTCCGCTGCAACACCGCATATCCTCCTGGAAGATTGCCCCGTCCCGGCGCTGGGAGCGACGGTGGCACGCGCACCACGCACTAAGGCAAGCATCTCCGACGCTCTCAGGAAGAGCAAGCGCAGCGCGGGAGTGGCGGACGAACCTGTGATGGCCAGAGCCATCCGCCTCGCCAACGACAAGAATGCCCCTGCCTCCTCCACTCCAGGTAATGTTGTTTCGCCCAAGTTTACTGCTTTTCAATCTGTTCCTATCGACAAGCTGCTTTCAGTGGCGCACGACAGCTGCGTCATTTTCCCCTCCTCGTCCCTGGGCCCTCCCGAGAAAATCATCTCCTTGATCCAAGCTAGAGAACTTGCGCAAGCTGATCTGGCAGCGGCAAGACACAAAGCGGAGATGGAGGCAGCCAAGACCCAGCCCGCGACTACGGTCGAGAAGGACCCCCTGGTGCCACAAGAAGGGCTTGTGGTACAGACAGGGAAGGACACCGCTGACCTTGGTATCAAGGAGAAAACAATCAAAAAAGGAAGGTAACTAAGAAGCAGTACCCCGTGGGACCAAGACCGCTAACCCGCCAAGCACGGGCTCAAGGTTGGGTTTCCAAATGAGATGCCTATTTTGGAATATCCGAGGGTTCGGTCGTAGGGGGCGACGAACCCTCTTGAAGGACTACCTCCGGGATCATAAGATAGACATAGTGATTCTCCAGGAAACCATTAAACAGGACTTCACTGACTTGGAGTTGCGCAGCTTAGAGGTTGGCGACAAATTTTTCTGGTGCTGGCTCCCGGCTAACGGGCACTCCGGGGGCATGCTCATGGGAGTCAGGGACAGCTCCTTTGAGGTTGGTGTGGTTGATATGGGCCTTTTCTACCTCAGCACCTCCATCCTACATCGGGCGACCAAGCGTATTTTGACGATCATTGGGATATACGGCCCCGCGGATCATGGGCGATCCAGGGCTTTCCTTGAGGAAATCTCAGCCAAGGTGGCTAGAACCAACTCCCCTCTCCTCATGGGTGGAGACTTTAACCTCATCAGGGCGGCCTGTGACAAGAACAACGATCATCTTAACTGGAGACTGATGGATCTTTTCAACGAGCATATCGCTGCCTGGGCGCTTCGGGAAATCCCACGGTCAGGAGCTCGGTTTACTTGGACGAATCGCCAACTCAATCCTGTCCGCTCGGTCCTTGATCGGGTGTTCATCTCTCCGGCTTTGGAAGGCTTCTTCCCTCTATGTTCTCTGACTGCGGAAACAAGCCTGGGCTCCGATCACACCCCGCTTATCTTTGACTCCGGAGAAGGGCTGCCGGAGCGAACTAATCGCTTCTTCTTCGAATCGGGCTGGTTCGAACGCCAGGAATTCCTTCCCATGCTGCACACCACCTGGCTCAACCTTTCAGCTAAAGTGGGAGGCCGGGATATCATTGACTGGTGGCAGTTTATGTCTGGTGGCCTGCGCCAACACCTCCGGGGCTGGGCTCGCAACCTCGGCTTGGCCAGCAAGCGGGAGAAAGAAAACCTGATGTCCCAGATTTTGCAACTTGATGTTCAGGCAGACTCCAGTGGTTTGGACGAGGATGAATGGGCACAAAGATATTATCTCGAAGACCAGCTACTCCAAATCGTCAGTGCGGAGGAGGAGTACTGGCGCCAGAGAGGAAGGGTCAAATGGGCGCTCCAGGGGGACGCTAACACGGCATACTTCCATGCGGTGGCCAACGGGCGGAGACGAAAGTGCACGATCTCCACGCTTAATCTCGGCAACGAAATCACGAACGATACCAAGAAGATTCAGGCAGCTATCTATGACTTCTACCGGGACCTGCTCGGTTCGGCGGGTAGTCGTTCTTGTAGCCTGTCTCCAAGGACTTGGCCGTTGCACGCCCAGGTTTCGAGGGAGGACAACAATCACCTCATGGTTACTTTCTCCGAATCAGAGTTGGATTACATCGTCCGGGAGATGAAATCCGACACGGCCCCTGGCCCTGATGGCTTCCCGATCCTGTTCTTCAAGCGTTTTTGGCCCAATGTTAAGCTTGGGGTACTTCACATTCTCAACGACTTTATGCTGGGCCGCATAGACATCTCACGACTAAACTTCGCCATCCTCACCCTTATCCCGAAAGTCCCTGGGGCGGACCTTGTTTCACAGTTCCGCCCAATCGCCCTCATCAACGTGATCTTCAAGATTGTCTCCAAGGCGTTTGCTTATCGTCTGGACCCTATCGCCCATAAAACCATAAGTCTGAATCAGACGGCTTTCATTAAAGGGAGAAACCTACTGGAAGGACCCCTTGCTCTCATCGAGATCGTGCATGAGCTGCGCTCTAAGAAACTGGGAGGTATCCTCCTTAAACTCGACTTCGAGAAGGCTTACGACCGGGTGAATCGGGAGTTCTCGGCGGAAGTGCTTCGGTGTAAAGGTTTTGAAGAAGCCTATATCCATAGAGTGCTTCAATTAGTTTCCGGCGGCCAGACTGCCATCTCCATCAACGGGGTGATCGGCCCTTATTTCAGAAACAAGAGAGGGGTGCGGCAAGGGGACCCGTTATCCCCTCTCCTGTTTAACTTCATTGGTGAGGCCCTGTCGGGTATCCTTTCCGCCGCAGGGGCAGCGGGCCACTTACAGGGTGTGGTTCCACACTTGATCCCTGGAGGAATCTCTCATCTCCAATACGCGGACGACACGCTCATCCTCATCCAGAACTCGGAAGAAAACATAGCCAACCTCAAATTTCTGCTGATGTGCTTTGAAGACATGTCCGGCTTGAAGATCAACTACCATAAGAGTGAAGTCATCGTGATGGGACAACCCCTAGAGGAGCAACAGAGAATTGCTAACAAACTCAACTGTAAACGAGGATCCTTTCCCTTCATGTACCTTGGGCTCCCCATCTCGGATAGGAAGCTCCGCCTCGAACAATGGTTGTTCTTGGTCCGCAAACTTGCCGGTAGAATTGAACCATGGCTGAGTAAGCTCCTCACCTCCGGGGGCAGATTGATCCTGTCCAATGCTTGCCTGGATAGTATTCCCATCTTTGCCATGGGCCTGTTCCTTTTACAAGATGGAATTCATGCGAAATTCGACTCACACCGCTCCAAGTTCTTCTGGGAAGGAGCGGGCAATAAGCGTAAGTATCACATGGTCAATTGGCCTTCGGTTTGCCGGCCGAAATCCGTGGGAGGGTTAGGCCTTCTCAACTCCAAAAAGATGAATATTGCTCTGCTGTCCAAGTGGGTTTGGAAGCTTTACCAAGACGAGCCATCTATCTGGGCGTCGATTATTAAAGCCAAGTACCGCGACGCCGATAACCTGTTCGAGGGATCCGGACACGGGGGCTCGCAATTTTGGAAATCTCTTCACAAGATTAAGCACTTCTTCAAGCTTGGAGCGAAACACCTTATCGGTGACGGCCGACGCACCTTCTTTTGGACCGATCGGTGGTGCGGTGATCAGCCCATCAAAGAGTTGTTCCCCGATCTTTTCAACATCTGTGACAATCCGAATCTCTTGGTTGCTGAGGCCCTTGAGTCTGGGGAACTCAATATCACTTTCCGACGCTCGCTCAACTCGGATGGGCGGCGCCGGTGGATCCAATTGGGGTCGCTCCTGGAGCCTTATACCCTCTCTAGTGATAAAGACAAAGTTTTGTGGCACCTGGAACCCTCGGGCAAGTTTTCGGTGCAATCGCTCTACGCCAAGCTCTCGCATGGGGCCTCTGTTGCTTTTCACAAGGACGTTTGGTCCGCCAAAGTGCCCCTGAAGATCAAGATTTTCGCCTGGCAGCTCATCCTCGACAGATTGCCTTCCAGCCAACAAATTGCGACGCGACACGGTCCTGCCTCGGGTAACTGCGCGCTGTGCGGACAGACGGAAGATGCTGGGCATATCTTCTTTTCGTGCTCCATGGCAAAATTCGCTTGGTCCGCCACCCGTCAGATTCTTGACTGTAACTGGAACCCTGGGAACTTCCCACAGTTCCATGCCATCCTCTCCGGCCTTACGGGAAGGGCCCGTAGACTAGTGTGGTTTCTCTTCCTCGCCCAATCTTGGGCCCTGTGGAACATTCGAAATAAACTCACTATGGAGAAAAAAATAATTAACCACCCTGCTAATGTGATTTTCAAAACTGCTCTTTTTATACAGCTCTGGAGCGGCAAGACAAAGCCAAGCGACCGGGAGGGCCTCCGGTGGGTGGAAAACAAGCTGAGGGAGCTCTACGCCGCCGTGAGACCAGGACTACCAAGTCAGTGAAGACGCAGTGATTTTGCCTTTCGGGGTGCTGCCTGTGATAGTGCCATACGCGTGATGTTGTTGCTGTTCCTCCATGTGTTATCCTATCTTTGCTGTTATCTTTCGTTGGCTAAGCTGTATGCCGCAGCATTGTATAACTTCTTTGAACCTTGTGGGCTTTATTAATTTAAAGTCGGGCACGTTGTTGCCTAGTATCTAAAAAAAAAAAAATTATACACCAAGCATCAACTTGAGAACAGTTAGTTTCTGAATTGGTGGTCGTTTTTGGATGGAGAGCGGTAATCGTTTCCAATTTAATGAGGGGATCAATGTACTACAGCTCATTCCACCGCTACTCTTTGCTGGTACTGCTGTAGTGCTGTTCCTCCGGCATGTTCGTCAGTCCCACGTCGTGTTCCTCTTCATTCAGTCTCACCACATATTGCTAGTTACTACGACAATAGTCAATAAGTCAACAACTGTGCTCTCATTTGTGTGAACAAAATAATAGATGAAGGGCGCATGAAAAGTACTGTATATCTTGAGGAAATTGATGGCTGGTCATTTTCCCTGTTGCTAGTCTTTTTCTTTTTGCGGTCTCGTTTCTACTTATTAATAATGGACAGGTAGCAAGTAATGGATCAAAGCGCAATAGTACCTTATCCAGCTACCTCCACATATAACACTTACGTTCTATTAGCAGCCGCGTTTCCCTCGACAATACTCACTTGTCTAGCTTCATACTCGGCTAACAGTCGCATAGTGTTTGGATTAGATTCAAGACAGCTCTTACTTCTCCTGTTCACCATCATGGCACCGTCTTTTTAGCTTTCGCCTCATTTTATCGTCTAGTATGGGAAATGAAGGGGGGTGTTTTTTATAGATAAAAGGCAGTTTGCTGCCCGAATTTTAATTTACAAAGCCAACATAGTCTTACAGCACAACGCAGCTGTTGGAGTTACCAACTTACGATAAGATTTAAGACCGCTCTTACTTCTTCATCATGGCACCGTCTTCTTAGCTTTCAAGTCATTTTATCATCTAGTATGTGAAATGAAGAGAGTTTCTTTTTTTTAGATAAAAGACATTTTGCTGCCCGAGTTCAAGTGTTAGTAAAACCAACATTGTCTTACAAGTTACAACACAACATGCACAGCGCTGCTGGAATGACCAACTTACCATTACAGACCAGCCCTAGGGCTGAAGGTTCAAACACGACACTTGTGGAAGCCAAAAGCAGTTCAGGTTAAGGGCACAGCTAAGACAAACTAAGAGGAGAGGCTACAGCTGAAGTAATGGTCGCTCAGGATATCTTGTGCCAGGTTGGTTGACGGCATAATGCGAGGCTACGTTGATGTGTAGTCCTTTGTTACTTAATTTTTTTCGCTGGTTGATTTTTGTATCAATTCTAGACGATGTTTGACGTGTTCTAAACTATGTACTCTTAAACTTTTTTAATAAAAGACCGTGTGCATCATCATGATGCAGAAGCCGGGGTTTTAATTCATATTTTGAAAAAAAAGCTGAAGTAATGGTACAGAAGGTAGCTTCCGCAGCAACTCCAATGCCACCTTCACGATGCTGGAATCTTTACTTCTAAAGAGACGTTGCCACTGCTGCAACAAGATGATATATTTAAAAACACAGTCCCTCACTTGCTTAGGGAAAACGTTCTCAATAACAAACGTGAAGAGAGATACTGAAGCCATCTCTACATGCAATCATACCTACGAGATCACATAGCGATATTATGTACACCCCTCGTTTCTGGTGACAAACTCTGCCGTATGTACGGATTATCTCTGATAGATACTTTTCATCTACTTTATGAAAATATGACTCAATAACAAACGTCGGCCTAGTGGAATGGTTCCACACGGTCGGCAAACAAAGCCTTTATTGATCTGAGACCTATATGTTGCTTGATGTGGCATATATATTGACTCCCCATTTATTAGTGAGAGGCCATTCGATGAAGACCCATCGCTTATCCATGAATTGAGTCCCCTCCTTTCCCATTTGGGTGTGTGCTTTCTTATAAAGAAGGAAAATGAGCTTTTCCTCTGAAAATACATGAAATATAATTTCGAAACTCGGTTTTCAAGAACTAAATGCTAAAGGGTACCCACAGAAATGCAGTCTTCGATTTATTTTCTTGTGGAAACAGCCTTTAGGTATTTTATTACTGAGTGATATTTACGTTCTTAACAAGCATACTGGGGAGGGTCTAATAAATTAGCAAGCCACGGTTGAAGAGGTCAGATTGTGTTTTGTACTCTTCTATTCACAATTACCTAGCGTTTTAGATTTACTCAAAGTTAGGATTTATAAAGTTTAACCAAGAATATGAGAAAATATATCAACATTCATAATATCACATATACATATAATTTGAAAATACACTTTATGATGATTCTAAAAAAATACCTCTTTCCATAAAAGGATGTTGCATGTTTATCAAAATTTAGATTTCAGCCAGACAAAGTTGGTAATAGTAGAGCTTGTTATATATATAATAGAGAGACGGGAAGTTGGCGTGCTAATACCTCAAAGGATATGCGTACCCATCGCTAATAACAACAATTGTATATCGGAAGAGACCGACCTAAAACTACACCAGTAAACAAGTAAACCGTAGGAGATGCGTCGGTACACGACTCGACGCGCCCTTCGCTGACGCTAGACACAACGCCAGAACAAAGTGTAAGATATATATCAGAAAACAATATACCATTCGAGAACTTCTTTTAAATATAAATTCAATGGTATAATTTTTGTGGCACATATCTCATGAGCTCTTTTACGGTGATTGGCATGGAACTTTGGTTCCATCTAATTGAATTTTGGTTCCGTCTAATCTAATTATTTGTGACCGTTGATTAAATTAGTGATAACTTCGTTTTAATCAATGTTCCAAGTAAAAAAATTAGAATAAAGTCCAAATCAAGATCAAGATCCGATCGAAAATATCAAATCAGAACTCTGGCTTCGCACAAGCGCCCGACGCTTCCGCCGCCGCCGCCCCGCAGCCGCCGACGACGCCGACGCCCCTCCCCCATCGCGTGGGATCACGGCCCCGAGGCACCCCTCTCCTCCGTCGCCGCCGCGAGGCGCCGCCCGTCGGCCCGTCGCGGGGACTCACGGCGCCGGCCTCTTCGTCGAACCCTCCTCTCCTCCGTCACAGCCGCGAGCCGCCGCCCCTCCCCCGTCGCAGGGCCCCGTCTTGTACGTTGCAGCCGCGAGCTGCCGCCCCGTCCCTCCATCGTGGGGATCGCTTGAAGATTCACTGCTCCGTCATTACGGAATTCAGAGTCATACACTGGCCTAGGTTCTTCTCTGGATGGTTCCGTCTAAAATTTTCTCTAGATCTTACAAGATACAAGAAACACATTAACTGTATATGTATAATTATAATTTTCCATTCTTTGCAACCCCATTGCCCGCATCGCTTGTTTGTATAGTTCTTTCATGGTTGTTATCTGTCCAGAATGTGGGCTTTTGGCTGGTTCGCGTTGTGTTTTCGCATGATTCGCGCTCCTGCCGTCGGATTCTCACACGGATGGACTGCAGCCAAGTATGTCCCTCTGCAGTTTTATGTAGTTTCCGAGAGATGAGAGACGGAGAGGATGAGAGTGAGAGATTTGGCCGGTGGTGACTAGTCAGTTTTAAAAAAAGGGAATTATTTGGTGCTTTAAGATTTGTGTAGTATCACCAGCTGATTTGACCACTTAAAAGGACGTTTGTCTTTTATAATATTCGCATAATATATTTGAGGTTCCGGTCCTACCGAATTTGGTTCCGGTCCCGCAATTTTGGTTCTGTCAGTTTAGTTCCGTCTAAATATCACCATTAGATCGGAGCAGATGAACGGTTATTAAAAATGCCAATCACCCTTAAACTTGTAATATCTCATATTTTGTTATGCAAATTAGTGGTCAAAGTTTTTTTCTCGAAATACGTAATACCCCTTGTAAACAGAAATAAAGGGAGTAGTCTTATTACCTTTTCTACTACACATATTCAATCGTCATAAAGGATTTTTCGAATTTTAAATTTTTATCTTGACATGGAAAAGAGGTAACGGATAAACTCTTTGAACGAGTGGAAATTAGTGAACTTAGAGTCGAGAGCAGGGACATCTGGAGACTATGAGGCCCGAAAAAATTCATGTCATTTTGTTAGGAGGGCCATAACCAGCATAATGGCAGCCGAAGTCACACCTCTTTTATGATGCAGCCATTTGATTACACTGATCCCAACGTTTACCTAGAAATTAAACACGAGGTGGAAAAGTCCAATTCCTCGCATAGTCAGATATTTTAAACATGAGTAGGTGTTTTGTGAGCTTGCCTAGTGAATCTACTTTAAAGAACGAAAATATAATTAAATATAAAATTCTGAAACAAAAGATGTAAACATAGCGAAGTTTCAATGTAAAAAGTTCCATAGAGAAACTTGTAAATTTAGAGCCAGCAGTATAAATAAGACAAATGGGTGTCAACAGTCAACATGTGGGCAAACTTTGGTTATTTGTGGACTATCAAATTTCTTGTCTTTACCTTTTCAGAGTGTGCAAATAACAATTTTACTAGAGCTCAATCACCAGGATGAGTTTCCTTATACTACATCTGTTGAGTTATCTTCTGGTGCATTTTTGTTCACAGAAGACAGCTACAAAGTGAAAGGAACTATTTCGTTGATTAATACTCCAGCCTGTTCGATCGATGGTTGCTAAAAAAAACTATAGGTAAACTTCAAAGAAGATTGTGCCTCCTGTGCGGAAAAACTTTCATCGATACTTTTCGGCTACATTAGTTTGACTCGATTGGTGCATCACTATATTTGGCTAACAATTGCCGGAGGTGGCGTTTTGGCTCATAGGAGCAAATGCTCTCATTATACAAAATATTTAAAAATTAATTTTTAAAATGTCGAAAAATTGGACATAATTTTTTTTGGTGTACATCGTGACATTCTACGTGCGTACACAAGTTTTCGTGGAAAAACAATATTTTGTGTGCTGTGTACAAAAAGACAAAAAAATGTGCTGTACGTAGTCGTGTTACAGCATCAAAATTTGTCTTTTTTACAGGTGCCACATATTTTTTTTATTTTTTTGAAAATTTGTGTACCAACATAAAATGTCTAGATGTACATGTAAAATTTTAGTTTAGAATTTTTTGACACTTTGAACCGTGGATTCACACAATGAGAGCAAATGCTTCTATGAGCCAAAAGTGCATTTCCAGCCTAGTAGATTGGTTCTACAGTTGGCAAACAAAGCCTTTATTGATCTGAGATCTATGAGTAGTACTCCATTTATTAATCCCCATTTATTGGGGAGAGGCATCCATTCGATGAAGACACACGCTTATCCATAAATTAAATCTAGCAACATTTTAGAGAAAAGAAACCTGGGCCGGTGGGCGGGATCGGGAAAAGGCAAAATGTGGTGCTTTCTCTATTTATAAGTAGTTCAAAGGATACTAAGCTTATATATTTATAAATATAAATACATGTAAATGATTATTGTACTCTCTCTATTTTCAAACGGTGGGAGCACATAACTATCTGTCGTTTAAGTATAAAATTCAAAATGCAAATTTTAAGAACTAATGCCTAGATTTCCAGTCAAAAGTATGCTAATTAATTGGTAACTCACGTCAAAGATCAGATGGTGGTTTAGTTAGGAGTATTGATTTGTTCTTAGCAGCCGCGAGTTAGTTAGAAAGTATCGGTCAAGATCACATCGCGATTACAATAATGGCATGTTTTCTATATGTGTGAAAAGCTGCATCATGCTTCACAACATCGTCTACTGTACTTCAGAAAAGTCAATAGAAGGACCACGGATGATCGAAAGACTTGTTCCTCTTCCATGCCATCACGCTCGCCGCCTGAAAGTTGGTCACGTCCTGAAACATGGATTGGTTGCAACACTGAACATAATAGAAAAATGCCACCGACGGCCAGCAAATCCCTCATGATGGACCGTCAGTAATTTACAGACAGATGATTGTTATTACTTCCTACCGATAATTGTGGCCGGCAGAAGTAACAAGAGTAATTTCCCGTCGGAAGTAACAGGTGAACAATGACAGGCAATGCATTCAGCTTGTCAGATGTAACAACAAAGCACCGAGAAATGAATAATGCACATGCCAAGTATTCCACCAAGTTGGCTTACAAAGTGCAATTTCTTGAGTCAGTTGCTTCGGCCATGAATAAGTACATTTAGAAAGTTGAGGCGCCTCCCAAAATTAAATTCTTTGTGTGGCTTGCAAACCAAAATTTCATTTGGATAGTGGATCGCCTAAGCAAGTAACAGAAATGGTGGATCATATTTTCATCGTTTGTCGCTACTCCGCCCGCCTTTGGGGGTGGGTCAAAGATTGGTTGGGCATCCTCGAACTTGTTTCTTCGTAGTGGACGTGTCTAACAATTGTGGAATGGTGGATGAGAATGTCGAGCAAGGCAAATACGAATCCCAAATATATGGCTTCTCTCATTTTGCTTGTTTCTTGGGAGGTATGGAGTGAGCATAACACAAGGGTTTTCCACAACAAACACACTCCCTGGCAAGTAGTTTTCGATAGGATAAAATTTCAGGCTTGTTTATGGGTTTTGGTGGGTCCCAAGTGTTCGGGTGACTTGAAGCCACGAAAGTAATCCTTATAATAAGCTTTCTTACCGGTCTTATAAAACTTCTTAATTAATTGATCGGGGCAAACTCCTTCTTACCCTTGCTTAAAAAAATACACATGCCGGTCAGAAATAACATATGTAACATACAAAAAGATCAGCATTTATTTCGGATCTTTGTACATACGTCCGAGAAATACCAATATAGGAGGCGTAGCCGTGAGATATATAGGAGCAACTAAGTGCCTCTTCACTGTAGCATACTTCAAATAGTGAAGAGACACTTAGTGAAGAGGCACTTAATACACGCTAAGAGCATCTCTAACCCAAGGATAAAAATTTAGAGGAAAAATGCTGACTAAAATAGATGAGAAAAACTTTAGTCCTCTAAATAGTGGCCGGCAGAACCAATCCCATAAAACTAACACACGATTTGGACAAATTTCACATGATTTTATACAATTTCGATAGAGTTCATAGGATTTAACAAAAACATAAACAAACTTTAACCTAAACAAACTTCAAACTTAAATTAAAAGTAAAACTTAAACTAAGCTAAACTAGCCTCTAAATTCCCGGCATCGTTCACCATTTCCGTCGAGGTCGCCGTCATTGTGCATCCTCCGCGGCGCATCTCGTACATCGGTTGTCTAGTTGTCGAAGTCATCGAAGTCGCCAGAGCCCCCTCCTCCGCGGCGCCCCTCGTACATGGCGTACGCCACCGCCTTCTCCACCACCCGTTCGGGTTGAGCCGCCGGAGATTGCCCATGTACTCATTGCCGGCGCGGTCGGTCTCTAGGCGTTCCCACGCTTCGCAGTCCTCCCTCGCGAGCTCGGCCGCGTGGATACGGCTTGGCGGCGCAAAGAGCTCCGGCACAGGCTCCTCGCAGCCGAGCAGGAAGTTGAGGCCCCCGCAGTCGCTCTCGTGGAGGTGGGGGATTTAGTGGCAGGCAGTTGGGAGCGGTAAACTGCAATCTTCAGATGAAAACATCCCTACCGAACTAGTTGTTGGCTCTGCGGATGGGCGTCCCTACGAAGGTAGTAATTCTCAATCTTCGGTAGGGATTTCCTCTCCAACATAGTTGTTGGCGCTGCGGATGGGCGGTTGGGAGCGGCAGCAGGAATATTCGGCCATCTCCGGCGCGGATGTGGTGGAGGTGGGGGATTTGGCGGCAGGCGGAGCTGATGTGGTGGATGGCGGGGCGATAGGAAAAAAAAAATTGTCACCGGGCGGCAGCCAGAGAGGTGGGAAAGTTTTTTTTATCATCGGTCTCTTATATATATTCCTCTAAACTGTCTTAGGGTATCGGTTAGGGGTTCCCTTATAGATGCTCTAACTAATTCAACTGAAGAGTATAACACAAAGATCTTGAGTCCTGCATAAAAAAAAATGCCAGCACGATATACGTCAGCAATGGACATTCATAGCCGACCACATCTGTAGTACCGCAGTGTCTGTAATCTGTCCACCTTAGTGGCACTCAAAGTCACCTACATTTTATTGGTGAGAGGTAGCCATTTGATGACCCCGATTCCAACGTTTACCTAGAAATTGAACTCAAAGCACGAAAAGTCTGATAGTACATCGCCTAGTCTCACGATCAGTGTTGGTTCTATTAGCTCGAGCTCTGGTGAGTCATATTTTTCTGAATAGTCCATAGTATAGCTAATGGTATTCATAAACTCTACAAACGAATACACACGTCGGAATTCAGTAAAGTTAAACTTAGGACTTCTAGTTTCGTTCCTCTTCTTCGTTAGTTGTACTCTTTTTATTTTCAGCCACTAAACTTTCCTCGCTTTTGCTCGAACTTTTGAATCAAACTCTCACAACAAGATCTAAGATCCAACGAACGTTGCCGTCGGGTCAATGGCATTGACCGTTATGCTAAGAGGTGGGGCCGCGGCGTGTGAGTCTGTGTAGGATCCGTGGTGTGTGGTTCTGCGTAGGGACCGTGGCGTGTGGGTCCGTCGCTCACCTCCTCTCTCTAAACGATTTGGGAAACAAAACAAAGCACATTTTCTCTCTCTTACTAATCTTGTATCTCTCTGAAAATAAATCAAAGCACTTTCTCGCTCAATAACCCCGCTACCTGAAAACCCCTAGCCCACGGTGCCGTCGCACTCCTTGCAAGAGCCCGCCGCCCCCGCCGCTGACCTTGCAAGACCACGCCGAGCCGCCGATACCCTTCCACACCGCAGCCTCAGGAGATCTAAATTGGTTAGTCTAGTTCTAGTTCGTTATCCGCTAAGATTTCCTTAAATCCTGCTAAAATCTCCTGAAATCTCACTAAGTTTCCTCTTCTAGTGATCTACACTGTATTGGGGAGATAATCTTATTTCTTGATGTATTTCATTTGTTTTCTGAATTTATCTATGTTGTTACCATGTACGTATGTAATTAATTTGGATTTTGGGTAGATAATTGATACGTCCAAAACGTATCTACTTTCCCGAACACTTTTGCTGTTGTTTTGCCTCTAATTTGTGTACTTTGGATACAACTAACACGGACTAACGTTGTTTTCAGCAGAACTGTTCTGGTGTCTCGTTTTTGTGCAGAAATCCAACTTTCAGGAAAAACCTCGGGATTTTGACAGAAGGCCCTATTTTCCCAGAAAACTCACGGAGCCAGAAGGGCAAGTCAGGTGGAGGCCCGAGGGCCCCACACCCTAGGGCGGCGCGGCCCGGGAGGGCGCGCGGCCCTAGCGTGTGGCCCCCTCGGTGGCCCCCGATGCCCTCCTTCGGACTACTTATCGCCCTCGACCTAAAAACGCACGGGAAGAAGTCGAAGTCGCCAGAAACCCTCCAGAACGCCGCCACATCGCGAAACTCCGTCTCGGGAGCCAGAAGTCTCCGTTCTGGCACTCCGCCGGGACGGGGAATTGGAGGAGATCATCGCCGCCATCACCACCGACGCCTCTCCATCGACCAGCCATGTTTCCCCCATCCATGTGTGAGTAATTCCCCCGCTGTAGGCTGAAGGGGATGGTAGGGATTGGATGAGATTGGTCATGTAATAGTCATAAGATTGTTAGGGCATAGTGCCTAGTATCCGTAGATGTTACTTTTATGATATTGTTGCAACTTGTTATGCTTAATGCTTGTCACTAGGGCCCGAGTGCCATGATCTCAGATCTGAACATGTTATTGATTCATGAAGATATTCGTTGTTTATGATCTTACCTGCAAGTTGTATACACATGTCGCTGTCCGGAACCAATGGCCCCGAAGTGACAGAAATCGGGACAACCGGAGGGAATGGTAGTGATGTGAGGATCACATGTGTTCACGGAGTGTTAATGGTTTGCTCCGGTACTCTATTAAAAGGAGTACCTTAATATCCAGTAGTTTCCCTAGAGGCCCGGCTGCCACCGGCTGGTAGGACAAAAGATGTTGTGCAAGTTTCTCATTGCGAGCACGTACGACTATATATGGAACACATGCCTATTGATTGATTAGTACTTGGATACCGTTTTATTATTATCTGCAAATGCCCCTGCTTTGACTGTTACATGAGTTTCTCTCATCCATGCAACGCCCGTTCATCCGTCCCTGTGCCTACAGTATTTTAATCCTGTTGTTTACTATAATCACTACTGCTGTCTCTGTTACTCTGCTGCTGTTATTTTACTACTGCTACTGCTATAAAACTGTTACTACTGATAAACTCTTGCGAGCAAGTCTGTTTCCAGGTGCAGCTGAATTGACAACTCCGCTGTTAAGGCTTTCAAGTATTCTTTGTCTCCCCTTGTGTCGAATCAATAAATTGGGTTTTACTTCCCGCGAAGACTGTTGCGATCCCCTATACTTGTGGGTCATCAAGACTATTTTCTGGCGCCGTTGCCGGGGAGCATAGCTTTATTTGGAAGTTCACTTTGATTGATATTGTTCGCTGCAAATTCTCCATCATGGGTAAACCTCGCGATACTAAGATCGCCATATTACCATCCACTACAAGAAAAGGTACAACTCTGAGTACCTCTGCTGCTCTTGATTCACCATCTGTGATAAGTAAACTTGTTTCACCACCACAAGCTTCAAATGCTGGTACTTCTGCTGAATCTGAAAATTCCTCTTATAATTGTGATGATGCTTCTACTGTGCTTGATAATGATGGTTCGTTAGGATCTTTTCTAGATGCTACAATTGCTAGGTCTAGACAAATTGAAAATACTGAAACTCCTAATGAAAATGCTGTTACACCTGTTAATTCACCTGAGTCTGTTGAATACTCTAGTGATGATCTTGATGAAGATTATGTGGAACTTGATGATGATTTTATTGAAAAATGCAATGCTACTACTGATGCAAGAAAAATTAAAAAGTTGCTTGCAGAACATGCTATTAGATATAAACTGTCTCCTGATCCTAAATTTGCCACATCTCCTATAAACATTAAGGATAAAGATTATGATTTTTCTCTTGATCTATCTCATATAGCTATTGTTGAGAAAACACCCTTTTGTGGTACTGAAAAAGAAAGTGTTGTTGAACACATGATTGAGTTATCTACTCGAGTAGCTTGTTTTCCGATGATGTTAAGAAGCGTACTTACTTTGTTGCTAAAATCTTTCCATTCTCATTAAAGGATGACGCTAAAACTTGGTATAATAGTTTGCCACCTAATTCTATTAAAAGTCCAAAAGAATTGCTTGATGTTTTCTTCCGGAAATACTTTCCTGCTAGTGCTCAACATATTGCTTTGCAGAGAATTTATAATTTTGACCAGGAAGATGGAGAGAAATTGCCTGAGGCTTGGGCGAGATTTTGCTCTCTTATTAGAGCTCGGCCTGACCATGATTTGGAAAAGCATGATTTACTTGATATATTTTATAGTGGACTAACCATTGAGTCCAGGGCATACCTGGATAGTTGTGCTGGTTGTGTTTTCAGGAAAAGAACTCCAGACGACGCTGAAGAATTATTGGCTAAAATAGGCCGGAATCATGATGATTGGACTACACCTGAACCAACCCCAACACCGATACTGAAGAAGAGGGGTATGATTAAATTAAATGATGAAGATATGAGGGAAGCTAAGAAGTCTCTTAAGGAGAAGGGTATTAAACCTGAAGATGTGAAGAATTTACCTCCTATAGAAGATTTATGTAAGATAACTCCCCTTCATCCATGGTTGAGGTACACTCTCTTGAACGCTTTACTAGAGAAGATATTCCGTATTCAAAACCTCCTGCACAATGCTTAGATGAGTTTGATAACTATATTGTTAAGCAAGAAAATTTTAATATGAGAGTAGAGAATCATTTAATGGAAAATTCTCGAGCTATTAGTGAATTGCATGATATTGTGGAGAGAACCTCCAATGATGTTAAGATGCTTGTTAAACATTTTCATATGGTTCAAACTCAAATTGATCAACTCACTAAAGTGGAAAATGACTTGTTGGGAAATAATGCTAAAGAAAAACATGCTTATGAAGTAACAACTAGAGGTGGTGTTTCTACTCAGGATCCTCTATATCCCGAGGGACATCCCAAAAGAGTTGAACAAGATTCTCAACGAACTAAAACTAGTGCTCCATCTAAGAAAAAGAAAAAGAAACATAAGAATGTTGTAGAATCCTCTGAACCTGTTAATGATCCTAATAGTATTTCTATTTCTGATGCTGAAACTGAAAGTGGTAATGAACATGATAAAGATAATGATAAGAATAATACTCCTGATAAAGAAGAGGTTGAAGATGAACCTGAAAAGCAAGATAAAAATAAAAAGTATACTAAAGAAGATTTTATTGCTAAGAAACATGGTAATGAAAGGGAACCATGGGTGCAAAAGCAAATGTCTTTTCCTGCTAAGAAACTAAAATCAAAGGAAGAAGAACACTATAATAAATTTTGTGATTGGATGAAACCTTTATTCTTGCAAATCCCTTTGATCGATGCTATTAAATTGCCTCCTTATTCAAAGTATATGAAAGATATTGTTACTAACAAAAGGAAAATCCCCAATGAGGAAATTTCCACTATGCTTGCTAATTACTCTTTCAATGGCAAAGTTCCAAAGAAGTTGGGCGACCCATGTATACCTACCATTCCTTGTTCTATTAAGAATAATTATGTTAAAACTGCTCTATGTGACTTGGGAGCCGGTGTTAGTGTTATGCCTTTTTCTCTTTATAAGAGACTTCACTTAGATAAGTTGATACCTACTGATATATCTCTGCAAATGGCTGATAAATCTATTGCTATTCCTGTTGGTATATGTGAGGATGTTCCTGTTCAAGTTACTAATAACTGCTTGATATTAACTGATTTTGTTGTGTTGGAAATGCCTGAAGATGATAATATGTCTATTATTCTTGGGAGACCTTTTCTTAACACCGCGAGTCGTTGTTATTGATTGCAATAAAGGAAAAGTCACTTTTAATGTTGATGATAGGGAGCACACCGTCTATTTCCCCAAGAGAATTGAAAAAGCATGTGGAGTTAATACAATTTCTAATGTGAGAACTATCAAAGTGGGAACTATCGATTGTCCTATATATGAGCCTAAAGAAGAATATCAAACTCTTATGATTGGATCCATATCAATACAATTCAAGGTAACATGATTGATTTGAGGTTTATTTCTTCATATGCTATGTAAAATTTATTTGGTGGCAAGACTTGATCAACCTTGTTAACAAATACTTTTTATATGCATAGAGGAGGTAAACAACATTTCTTTCTTCCTCCACTTGATCTACTTGCTGTAGCACTTTTATTTTGCAAAGTTCCTTAGTTGATTAGAGATTTCAAAAAATTTCCTGCCCAGTAATAATAAATTTAACACCCAGAAATGTGCATTTTTCAAAGTTTTCAAAAATTCAGAAAAATTATACCGTTGGTCCTATTTTTCGACGAGGCACCTGGGAGCACCTGGGGATGACCAGTGGGGCACCCCAGGGTGGCACCCCACATGCTGGCGCGGCCGGCAAGGGGCGCGCCACCCTGGTGTGTGGGCCCCCCTTTACCCCACTTTAGCATCTCTTCCTCCCACACTCTTCTCTCTCCGAAAAAATCGACACCGGCTTCCTCTCACTCGTGTTTTTGCTCAAGAACTCCAGATTTCTCGATCTCTTTGCTCAGCCCAGATTTACGTCCGAAATTTGGCACATTTGCTTTCGGTATGTGACTCCTCCAACCCTCCAAGTAGAATTTTGTTTGGTGGAGTATATCTTGCATATTTTGCTACTTGTAGGTAACATGTTTAGTGAGCTTGCATGCTTGTTCTAAGTGGTAGAAACTAGTTTTGATGCATGATTAGTACTCTAGCAAGTTCCTATGGTAGTTTCCCTCAATTATATGTCACCAAATCAAGTTTTATATTGTTTGTTGAAAAATTTCAGAAAATGGAAGGGAGTAGGCACCAACTCAACCAACAAGAATTAGAGGTGCAAGCTGGTCATGAGAGTTCACCGAGAAGAAGGAGTATACCCCGCTTATTACCCATGCGTGGATTTTATGAGAAGTGCGGGGATTTTACAAGATGTTCAAAGACTAATCTCTCGTGCAGGATTGGATGATTTTGTTGATGGTGAACCATGCCAATATGCAAAACTGACTATCAATCAGAGTGCCGCAATGGGGATCATGCGAGAAGATAAAGGGATCGCCGCAAGAGTTCTTGGACCTCTTCAAGATGATTTGTCATGGAAGAAGTTTCTTAGAGGATGGTGGTAAAATCAGTAGCATTCATTTCCCAGCTATTCGTTACTTTGCTTATTTCATTACCAAGTGCGTTCTAGCAAGAAAGAATGGAAGTAAAATATCTATCCAGGATCTAGCCTTTCTAGCTGCTGCATTACAAGGTAATAGGACTTATAGCTTGGGTGCTTTGATAGCCAACGAGACTTGCTACTAACCGTGAGAAGGGAGGAATTTGTGGAGGTCTCATCGCCTCTCGCTTATTAGCTATGCATAATGTAGAACCTCACCATCTTGATATTCAGCTCCCCATAGAGAAACTTGACATAGTCTCCATGATTAAGCATGAATTTGTTTCTGATTCGTCTAATTTGAGAAACCTGTCTTACAGAATAACATTTTACAAGAAATCTTGGACAATAACTAAGAAAGTTGAAAAATTAGTAGGATTTCCTGCACCTTCTCTGTTTAACCTTGATTCCAGGGAGGATTGGTCAGTCACGGAAAGTGCAGTTAATGCATACATAGAGGGAGGAAGCCATCGTGCAAGAGGCAACACGGAGGAGGCCGAGGAACACCTCGATTCGTCATCCGATGCAGCGAGCTCTTCGCATCCACAAGCTGGGTATGAGGAACCCCCACGTTTTTCTTCCGCATCGGTACCTTATTATGACTACTCCATGTATGATCCACCGTCGTGGAACCCAGGACCCTCGTCGGGGTTGATCTCCACTTAGGCCAAAAGCCTAAGCTTGGGGGAGGTATACCGGCATCACTCATTCTTTGCATATTATGGTTGCTGGATACTTGTACATACTTGTTTAGTCTCTTTGAGTGGTTTTCTAATGAGAGGGAGATGATATTTGGGGAAGTGCTGCCTGAAAATAGATTCTGTACTGTTACTAGAAAAATTCGTGCGCACAGCCAGAACGTTATTTTGAGCTGACAATTTTTTTGCATGTTCCCCAGGTTGTTATCTAACTTTCATTAGTTGAACACTTTTCGAGCTGAGCAACGTAAGATTTTTGTAAAAATCGATTTCTGTACTGCTTGTCGGGTTTTGGCAGATTTCTGCCATCTCGCTTTTCCGTGTTTCTTTTAGTTTTCATTTTCTTGTTCTTGCTTTGTTTCTTTCCTAAAACACAAAAAGACCAAAAATATTTCTGTTGTTTCTCTTCATCATTTGTTTATCTTGGTTTCTTGCATTTGTTTCGCTTTATTTGCTATTGCTAGTTTGCTATAAGAAAACCCAAAAAGATTTTGCTTTGTTTGCTTGTTTCCTTTTGTTCTTGTTCTCAAATTCGAAAACACCAAAAACATTTGCTGTTCTTCTTTGGTTTTGTAAAGTTCTTTATGAGTTCAATGGTCTTCGGTGGCTGGAGCGTGGTTTTCATTTCATATTATCCAAACTACACAAGTGAAAAGGCAATAATGACGATCTACGACAATCTGATTGTGGTGAGAGGCTGGTATGAACTCTATTTGTTTTCATTTTTGTACATATACTCATCCATGTGAGCATGCTTAGTTGGTTCATGTGAGGTATATGTCATTTGAGAAAGTCTAGTAGTTCATGATCTCTCATGTTAGCTCCAATTTATTAATATGAGTAGCATGTCATGGATGTTTGCTTGCATTGTTTTATTCATAGATAGGTATGATATTGTGGTATCCTCCTCTGAATAATTCGTTTGAATTAACTTGGAACATGCTCACGCATGCATATGACTGAACAAAAGTCAATTAAGCCTCGATGATTTACATTGCTTCAGAGTTCTTGTATCACTTTTATGACTCAGTTAATTTATTTTGCCGCAAGCATGATTATGACGATTCTTGCTCTCTTGATTTGTCGCTCCCTGGTCTTTTGCTAGCCTTCACTTGTACTGAGCGGGAACGCTGCTCGTGCCTCCAAACACATGAAAACCAAGTTATTCCGAGTGTCCACCATAAATACCTATGCATGGCATTTCAAACCATTCCAAGTAAATTCTCATGCGCTACCTTTAAACCTTCAAAAATGCTTCTCAATTTGTGTTAATGTTTCATAGCTCATGAGGAAGTATGTGGTGTTTCACTTTCAACCTTGTCATTTACTCTTGACGGGCTTTCATATGGACTAGTGGCACATCCGCTTATCCAATAATTTTGCAAAAATAGTCGGCAATGGGGTTCCCAGCCCCGATTAATCAAACTTCATTAATAATTCTCTTCACATGTTTTGCTCTGATCCATCAGTAAGCAACTTAATTTTGCAAATAGACACTCCTCCATGGTATGTGATTGATGGAAGGCACCCGAGGATTTGGTTAGCCATGGCTTGTGTAAGCAAAGGTTGGGGGGAGTGTCACTCATAATAAAACTAAAATACGTGTGTAAACAAAAGAGAAGAGGGATGATCTACCTTGCTGGTAGAGATAACATCCTTCATGGGAGCCGCTCTTGGAAGTCCGGTTGGCAAGGTAGTTGGTGTACCCATTACCATTCGTTGACAACAACAAACACCTCTCAAAATAATTTTACTCCTGTTTTACAAATGAAAAGCTCTAGCACATGTTAATCCCTGCTTCCAGGGTCAATCTTTTACTTTTACATTGAGTCTCCATCCTTTCTTTGAGCACTTTCTTGAGAGCACAACTGTCATTCTTAGTATAATATGCTTGTCCCAAAATGTGATTAATTGTGGTATAACTTTGATGCTTTTATCTTTGACAATCACTATTTCTAGTCTTTCTATGAACTTCAGAGGTGCCTGAGCATTTATGTTTTGCTGATCAAATATGGGCAAGCGAGATACCACTCTATCATACTCATTTATGAAAATTGCAATCCTGCTTATATACATGATTCATGATACTTATTATTAATTGTTGGCACCTTCCCATGATTGACATAGCTATTGGATGATCTTATTTGCATGTATCTTATTATGAACTGCCTAAGTGTTAGCCATAGCATGAGAATATTTACATCATATGAACAAATGTGTTCGTGAAAGTTCTTTTATCGCTCGGTTGTTAACTCGAATTGCTTGAGGACAAGCAATAAGCTAAGCTTGGAGGGAGTTGATACGTCCAAAACGTATCTACTTTCCCGAACACTTTTGCTGTTGTTTTGCCTCTAATTTGTGTACTTTGGATACAACTAACACGGACTAACGCTGTTTTCAGCAGAACTGTTCTGGTGTCTCGTTTTTGTGCAGAAATCCAACTTTCAGGAAAAACCTCGGGATTTTGACAGAAGGCCCTATTTTCCCGAGAAAACTCACGGAGCCGGAAGGGCAAGTCAGGTGGAGGCCCGAGGGCCCCACACCCTAGGGCGGCGCGGCCCAGGAGGGGGGCGCGCGGCCCTAGCGTGTGGCCCCCTCGGCTGGCCCCCGATGCCCTCCTTCGGACTACTTATCGCCCTCGACCTAAAAACGCACGGGAAGAAGTCGAAGTCGCCAGAAACCCTCCAGAACGCCGCCACATCGCGAAACTCCGTCTCAGGAGCCAGAAGTCTCCGTTACGGCACTCCGCCGGGACGGGGAATTGGAGGAGATCATCGCCGCCATCACCACCGACGCCTCTCCATCGACCAGCCATGTTTCCCCCATCCATGTGTGAGTAATTCCCCCGCTGTAGGCTGAAGGGGATGGTAGGGATTGGATGAGATTGGTCCCTTTAATAGTCATAAGATTGTTAGGGCATAGTGCCTAGTATCCGTAGATGTTACTTTTATGATATTGTTGCAACTTGTTATGCTTAATGCTTGTCACTAGGGCCCGAGTGCCATGATCTCAGATCTGAACATGTTATTGATTCATGAAGATATTCGTTGTTTATGATCTTACCCGCAAGTTGTATACACATGTCGCTGTCCGGAACCAATGGCCCCGAAGTGACGAAATCGGGACAACCGGAGGGAATGGTAGTGATGTGAGGATCACATGTGTTCACGGAGTGTTAATGCTTTGCTCCGGTACTCTATTAAAAGGAGTACCTTAATATCCAGTAGTTTCCCTAGAGGCCCGACTGCCACCGGCTGGTAGGACAAAAGATGTTGTGCAAGTTTCTCATTGCGAGCACGTACGACTATATATGGAACACATGCCTATTGATTGATTAGTACTTGGATACCGTTTTATTATTATCTGCAAATGCCCCTGCTTTGACTGTTACATGAGTTTCTCTCATCCATGCAACGCCCGTTCATCCGTCCATGTGCCTACAGTATTTTAATCCTGCTGTTTACTATAATCACTACTACTGTCTCTGTTACTCTGCTGCTGTTATTTCACTACTGCTACTACTATAAAACTGTTACTACTGATAAACTCTTGCGAGCAAGTCTGTTTCCAGGTGCAGCTGAATTGACAACTCCGTTGTTAAGGCTTTCAAGTATTCTTTGTCTCCCCTTATGTCGAATCAATAAATTGGGTTTTACTTCCCGCGAAGACTGTTGCGATCCCCTATACTTGTGGATCATCAATAATTTCTTAAAATATTTGGATATCTAGATGTATTTCATTTGTTTTCTAAATTTTTCTATGTGGTTGCCACGTCATAGATGTATTTCTTTTGTTTTCTGAATTTATCTATGTGATTGCCTGGTACATATGTACGTATATTTCAATGCCATTTGTAGGATCCAAATCCAGGCAAAGTAAAAAAGTCACGGTCGATTCATGCTCTGATGATACTAGTATCTTATTACCATGGTAGATCTGACTTTGATAGTGAAAAAGATGACATTGTGGATGATAGGGGTAAAGTTATATTTGGACTGTAATACTGAATTCCACTATGCAACAATGTACTATTCTCTAATTTTTTCTTCTATTTTTTCATGTAAGATACTTCTATCGACGGAGAATCATGGTTCGATAACTACATTGTTTATGGCAACAATGTGGCTTTGTCCACTAGAAGGTGGAATTTCTGGAGAAACAAGTCACCAAGGCCAAACCTGGAATACCGTTTAAGTTTGCGTCCTCACCTCTGATGTTATAAACATAGGAAGTTGTACTTACTGATTTATTCTTGTTTCAGTACTTTTCACTGGATTACACTCAGAAGTACTTGAAGAATTAACTGCACAATGAAAGACGTATGTGTGTCACCAATGAATTAATGGAATGTCTTATTCATGTCAAGATTACGATGGACGAGCGTACCAGGCGTGCGGTCATCACTTTGAACTGCACACAAGTTATTACAAATGCCCAGCTCCTAGAAAGTGAAATGGCAATCTTCTTGTTCAAGGAACACGTAGACGATGGTCTTAATGTCAACGTGTTTACCGGTGTCCCGGTTTATTCTTATGATGATTGAACATGTATTAGGTGACCATGGATTATTTCCGCACCACCTTTCGGTTTATTTTTGTTCCTAAATTTTTGTTGCAAGTGTTTTTCCAACATCCAATATTTTTTATGAGTAATTGTACATTCAAAATCAAATTATTTAGGGTGTCAACGAACATACGAGAGAGGGAGAGATAGAATGGGGGTGACACAGGCGTATCCCGTTTTCTTTTCCGAGCGCTCATAGGGACCTTTGTTCGTTGTAATTGCTTTGAGGTACCTCGGGCAGAGAGAGGGGGTGTGCAATTGTATGAAAAGATCATAGATCTGAAGAATGCAGGAGGTCAGATAATGTGCGGCACTAAAGTGGTCTCAGTGTTCCTGAAGCGTCGAGTGCCACCAGTAATGTCAAGAGATCCTCAACTCTAGCTGTATACTGGTGCCAAGGACAAATCTAGAACCAGCCCGAACGATTTTCTGATGAAGATCTTCGGGAAGAGGTGCGATGTCTGACTTGCTTCAATCAAAAGGACATCATAGCTATGACTTCGGCTCGCCTCCATTTGACATTAAACACCTTCTTGCTGAGGTAATTTATTACATTTGTCCCTTCGTCCGATGTGATTTTTGCTCCTGAACCTAAAATTTGTTATTTTGCTTTTGACAGGCTTCTACCGTTGCTCAATGTTATCCGCCGACACCCGAAAGTGGAGAAGCTCCGGAAGACAACGACGCATCCGAAGAAACTGAGGATGACCGGAATGTTCTTGAAGACAATGACGCTTTAGGTGATACGTCCCTGAAGATGACGCACTTGTCAAGTCCATGCGTCGCAGGAAGATTAATGAAGACATGTTGGCGACAGCGGAGTCGATTCCCAGCGGACGAGATGATGATGATGCTGATGCAATCCTGTCTCCTGCACCTTCTTGAGAGACTTCGGCTCCTCGGGTCACAAAAAGGACATCAAGACTCTTCGCAGAAGAGGATGACTTGGAGTTAATTTCGTAAGTTTCCTTTATTTCTTTTTGCTTCCGCTTAGCTTCTTTCAATTTTACTAAATATTCGTTTCTGCTTTGCCCAATTGTGAAGATGATGACGACGTCCCTCTTTCAAAGAGGGCTAAAGTAATTTTCAACAAGTCAAAGTCTTCAAACAAATTGATGCCTTCGACTGTCGGAAGCGATCATGTCGTCATTCCTCCGCTAAGAATAGTTGTGGCCAAGGTAAAAGTTTCGACAGTTAATCCTTCGGCAAGCGCCTCCGCTCCTTCATCTTCGAGTGATCATGTAAGCATTTCCTTTTTAGTATCCAGTGTAGTATCCCTCAGCCCCCGAGCCGATGATTGACTTTTGGAAAAGTCAAGCGTAGGTTAAGATCTGCCTGTTGTATAACTTGACGTAATCCTTTGATTCCTTTGTTGCAGCCAATTTATGCCATAGTTGATGATGTGGTAGATTTTTCTGATCAATTCATTCGACTAGAATCTGAAAACGCCCAACTTCGAAGCCTGCTGAAACTCCAGCCGATCAGGCGTCAGAGGCTAAAAAGTTAGTAGTCGAGGTTCAAACTAAAAATGCACGCCTGAAGGATGAACTGAAGAGGTTGAAGGAGGAGATGAAGGAGGAGCAAGGAGCAAGACATGAGACTTTCGTTGAAGCTGATGAGAAGGAAGGTGCCCTCCGCGAGTCCATTGAAACCTTGTTAAGTAAGATTTCTTCATGCTTGCATATTCCTTTTTCCAAATACTTTATTGCTGTAATGAACTGTTTCTCCATGATATTTTAGTTACTGCCGACATGCATGTTGATCGTATAAGAAAACTTCGAACGGACTCCATGTCGGATGCCCTTTCATTTGCAACTGATTCCAGCAACCAGATCCAAGATCTCTTTTAGAAGACCAAATGTGCTTTGTCGAGGTTGTTCTCGATGATGTTCCCAAAGCTAGACCAGAACAAGACTCTTGGAGAAATGGTGGATACTTTCTTCATCGACTTCTCTGACGCTATTGAGGTATTGAAGCGACGTTCTCGTCTTTACGGAGCAGTCCTAACCTTTCAACTTTTGATGGGGCATGGACTTGGTTCTGATCTGGAGAAGCTATCCAAAGTGCTACCAAAGCATGCCAATGATTGTCTCGTCGACCTTGAGCCCTTCAAGCAACCCTCATTGTTGTGTGCTAACCAGCTTCTTAAATTAGTTGATGAAGAATAAAAAAGAAAACTGCATCTGAAGCTGCACCAAGTTCATCGACACAGTCTTGATCAAGCTAGGCCTGCTAACTTTTAATTGTACCCTGAACACTTTCGACCCTTTATTTTGCAATGAATTAAGTTGACTCTGTTGTTGGCTCTTTAACCTTGTAATGAAATGCTTTGCTAGCTCCCGGTGGGAGTTTTCTGCATTCAATATCCTTCCCTATGATGATTTTCTGAGGATACATATTAAATATTTTTGTTGCACACTCCTTTGACTTATTCTCAAGTCGAGAGTCCTTTGCATTCTTCTGCTATCGATGAATCAGAACTTGTGCGTCGCATGCACGATCAAATTTCTCGACTGGATAAAGATATGACTGTTCTTCATACAATGGTAGCATTGGTGAAGAAGAAGAGTGAAATTGCTGCCGCAGTCGAACAACACGATTTAGATCGTCTTCGAGTGGCTGCTGAGAGCCTTAGGTGTAAGCACTAAACCACCTATTTTTGTTTTATTGGTATTTCTGTAAACGATCTTCTGCTGACTTACTTTTTGTCTTCAAAAAGTTGTTGTTTCTGGTGAATCAGAAGAAAATAAGAGGATTCACGAAAAGATTGCAATGATGATTGACATCTCTCACCCGAAGTGTGAATTATGGTCAAATAGATCAAAGGTTGTAATTGTGGCGAAATTCGAGTATCGAACTGAGAAAGTCCATTATTACTTTGATAAGTACCATGCTCATCTAACCATGGTATGGAAGACCATGTTTCCTTTAGATCTAGCACCAAAAACTTTGTCAGCTTTGTTCAATCGATTCAAGACTCGAGTCAGAATTCAATCTTTGGTACGTAAAGAACTTCTTGCTGGAGCCGAACTTGCTCTTGCTTCTGTTTTAGCATGTCACCCGACCTTGGATTTAGAATCCATAGCCAATGCTCAAGTGAGATTAGATCAATACTACCCCATTGATGTGGGCATTACCCTTCGGGTAACTAGTCTTGTGCTACCTCTTACGACCCAACCAGGGGCCCATGAAGGATATCCATCGACCAAGGTGAGCCGATATGTTAATTCCAAGAAAGGAGTCTTGGAAAGCAAGGCAAGAAGACGAAGAAGGCACAGAAATATTAGACATAGGACTCTTTGTAACCTAGTCGTACTCAAACAAGCCTCTCGAGACCTGGCTCCCAATATAAGGGCAATGAGAGGGTCTGCCGAGACACAATCATAGTAGCCATAACCACCGCAAGTCTAGAGCTAGGTCATCGCAAAACATAGCCTCTCGACGAGATCATAGCCGAAACCTTCGGCACCCCATTGTAACCTGATATTTTCAGTAATCAACATCAGAAAGGCGGGACGTAAGGGTTTTCCCTCATCGAGGGCCCCGGACCTGGGTAAATCGCTCTCCCCGCTTGTTTGATAACCAATGTCTCGTGTCAGCCTACAAGATTCCATCTACCCTAAGCCCCAAACGGAGGGCATTGCCGGGGAGTACCCTCGACACCCATAGCTAGACATCCTGCTCATATTATTATTTCTAGGATGGAGGCAGGTACCGATAGAGATTTGAAGAATCAAGAGGATGAAGGGACCTCGTTATGATAGAATTTTTAAGTTTTCTTGCGTATAGTGCGCTTTTGTAAGGAATCACTCCTTTTTAAGATGACCTTGTGTTGCAAGGAGTAGTATTTGATGTTCTTTGTTTAACATCTTTGTGAATCGATGAACCGTAATTCCAGCCGAAATATTGTTATTTTGTCGAAGGCAACTGAGTGATCAGGTCAGTTTTCTCACTCGAAGACCACTGTAGTAATCGCCATTTTTGCAGAGTCGTATGTACGTTTGTAAGAGCCGCACCCTTCGAATAAACGAGGGAATTATGCTTTTTTTTTGGCTTCGTAACACGGTGCACCGGTATGATCCTTTCGTATGTCGTATTGTTTCCACGAACTGCAGCACTCGCATTTTTATTTGAGGCTTTGATGGAATTTATTTTTGATAAGAACTTATTATTGCCGAAAAACCATGTTACGTTGATAACCATAGCTCACGATAGGAGTAGTAGTTAATAACAACATTTTAATGATTCTTGCAGCTCCCGAGTATTGCCAGGTAAGCTATGACACGTTGTTTAACTGGAGTTCCCGATGGGAGTAGTAGTCGATGTAAAAGATTCCAAACATTTGTTCGGGTGAAGAGGTAATCATATGAGTAGAAAGTTTCATGATACGTAACTAGCTAAGAAGCCTCATAATGCGAAGAAAGAAGAGAAAAAAGGTCGAGTTCTGTGCATAAAATCGTCGCAAGTGTGCGACTCCGTTCCATGAGTTCTTAACATCTTTTCCCGAAGTAGGATTCTTGAGGAGATAAGCTCCTCCCGTTATAACTTCACTGATGGTAAACGGTCATTCCCATGGAGATTCAAGTTTCAGGGTTACGTCACCGTCGGTCATAGTACTAGATCACCAACGCTGAAACTTCGAGTGCGGATCCTTCGGCTGTGGTAATTCCGTATCGCCTGCTGATATACAACTGATCTTGCTAAGGCGATGTCTCGAGCTTCATCAAGAAGATCTATAGCATCTTGCAGTGCTTGAACAGAGGCTGTCCCTTTATATGCGGCCACCCAAGGTTCTTCGAATCGAACGCCAGTAGGTAGAACAGCTTCGGCTCCATAGACAAGGAAGAAGGGAGTATATTGCGTTGACCTGTTTGGTGTAGTCCGCAAAATCCAAAGTACTGATGGTAATTCTTCGACCCAAACTTCAGCTGCATCTGTAAGGCGCTTCTTAATGCCATCACATATTAAGCCGTTGATCCTTTCTACTTGCCCATTCGTCCGAGGATGTGCAACTGAAGCAAATTTGAGTTTGATACCTTTGCTGTTGCAGAATTGATGGAATTCTTCAGAATCAAAATTGGTTTCGTTGTCTGTAATGATGCTATGAGGCTGATACGTCTCCAACGTATCGATAATTTCTTGTGTTCCATGCCACATTATTGATGTTATCTACATGTTTTATGCACACTTTATGTCATATTCGTGCATTTTCTGGAACTAACCTATTAACAAGATGCCGAAGTGCCGATTCTTTGTTTTCTGCTGTTTTTGGTTTCAGAAATCCTAGTAAAGAAATATTCTCGGAATTGGACGAAATAAAAGCCCAGAGGCCTATTTTCTCACGAAGCTTCCAGAAGACCGAAGACGAGACGAAGAGGGGCCCCGGGGTGGCCAAACCCTAGGGCGGCGCGGCCCCACCCCTGGCCGCGCCGGCCTATGGTGCGGGCCCCCCGTGCCGCCTCTCGACTTGCCCTTCCGCCTACTTAAAGCCTCCGTGACGAAACCCCCAGTACCGAGAGCCACGATACGGAAAACCTTACTGAGACGCCGTCGCCGCCGATCCCATCTCGGGGGATCCAGGAGATCGCCTCCGGCACCCTGCCGGAGAGGGGAATCATCTCCCGGAGGATTCTACACCGCCATGGTCGCCTCCGGAGTGATGAGTGAGTAGTCTACCCCTGGACTATGGGTCCATAGCAGTAGCTAGATGGTTGTCTTCTCCCCATTGTGCTATCATTGTCGGATCTTGTGAGCTGCCTATCATGATCAAGATCATCTATATGTAATTCTATATGTTGCGTTTGTTGGGATCCGATGAATAGAGAATACTTGTTATGTTGATTATCGAAGTTATGCTTATGTGTTATTTATGATCTTGCATGCTCTCCGTTACTAGTAGATGCTCTGGCCAAGTAGATGCTTTTAACTCCAAGAGGGAGTACTTATGCTCGATAGTGGGTTCATGCCTGCATTGACACCTGGGACGGTGACGAGAAAGTTCTAAGGTTGTGTTGTGCTGTTGCCACTAGGGATAAAACATTAGTGCTATGTTCAAGGATGTAGTCACTAGTTACATTACGCACCATACTTAATGCAATTGTCTGTTGCTTTGCAACTTAATACTGGAGGGGTTCGGATGATAACTCTGAAGGTGGACTTTTTAGGCATAGATGCAGTTGGATGGCGGTCTATGTACTTTGTCGTAATGCCCAATTAAATCTCACTATACTCATCATGATATGTATGTGCATTGTCATGCTCTCTTTATTTGTCAATTGCCCAACTGTAATTTGTTCACCCAACATGTTGTTCGTCTTATGGGAGAGACACCTCTAGTGAACTGTGGACCCCGGTCCAATTCTCTTTCCTGAAATACAATCTACTGCAATACTTGTTTTTACTGTTTTCTCTGCAAACAATCATCTTCCACACAATACGGTTAATCCTTTGCTACAGCAAGCCGGTGAGATTGACAACCTCACTGTTTCGTTGGGGCAAAGTACTTTGGTTGTGTTGTGCAGGTTCCACGTTGGCGCCGGAATCTCTGGTGTTGCGCCGCACTACATCCCGCCGCCATCAACCTTCAACGTGCTTCTTGGCTCCTCCTCGGTTCGATAAACCTTGGTTTCTTTCGAGGGAAAACTTGCTGCTGTGCGCATCATACCTTCCTCTTGGGGTTGCCCAACGAACGTGTGAAATACACGCCATCAAGCTCTTTTACGGCGCCGTTGCCGGGAGCCGAAGAAAAGCTACACCACAAAGATTTCTAACTCCCACGTCAACTACGCGCCAGCATATTTTCTGGCGCCGTTGCCGGGGAGATCAAGACACGCTGCAAGGGGAGTCTCCACTTTTCAATCTCTTTACTTTGTTTTTGTCTTGCTTAGTTTTATTTACTACTTTGTTTGCTGCACTTATATCAAAATACAAAAAAAAATAGTTGCTAGCTTTACTTTATTTGCTATCTTGTTTGCTATATCGAAAACACAAAAAAGTTAGTTACTTGCATTTACTTTATCTAGTTTGCTTTATTTACTACTGCTGAAATGAGTAATCCTGAAGTTGAAGTTCGTTCATTTAAGCAACAAGGGGGAGAATGTTTAAAAGATGCTTGGTATAGAATTAGTGATGCCCATAATAGGTGCACTAAGAAACACTCCACCACTATCCTACTCAGGAATTTTTATGTTGGTATCTCTAGCTGGAATAGATATGTTCTTGATTGTCTCGCGGGAGGTAACTTCCTAAGCGCTCCCGCTTTAGAAGCTAGTTGCATTATTGAGAGTTTATTTGGAACACCACCTGTTAATGAAACTAAAATTGAAACCTCCCTTGAGGATGTTATGAAAAAACTGGAAACCATAGAGAAAAATTGTAGTGTTGAAACTAAATTGGAAATATTACTTGATAATACTGACAAACTTGATAAAATCCTAGAAGGAATTAATAAAAGAATTGCTACTCTAGAAACTTGTGCTATCCATGATAATCAAACCCATAGAATTGGTAAACTTGAAGAAGCTATGGGAAAATTGGGTTCAACTTTTTCTTCTTTTAAATTTAATGAGAAAGCTTATGTGGGTAAGGAGCAAAAATTCATGTATGTCTCTAAGGTGCCTAAACCAAAGAATTACTATAGGCCTAAAATTGATAAAACTCCCAACACCCCTGGTAATGATGTTGATGCTCCGCCCTTTGATAATACTTGATACACACTTTCTGCGCCTAGCTGAAAGGCGTTAAAGAAAAGCGCTTATGGGAGACAACCCATGTTTTTATCTACAGTACTTTGTTTTTATTTTGTGTCTTGGAAGTTGTTTACTACTGTAGCAACCTCTCCTTATCTTAGTTTTGAGTTTTGTTGTGCCAAGTTAAGCCGTTGATAGAAAAGTAAGTACTAGATTTGGATTACTGCGCAGTTCCAGATTTCTTTGCTGTCACGAATCTGGGTCCACCTCCCTGTAGGTAGCTCAGAAAATTACGCCAATTTACGAGCATGATCCTCAGATATGTACGCAACTTTCATTCAATTTGAGCATTTTCGTTTGAGCAAGTCTGGTGCCATTTTAAAATTCGTCAATACGAACTGTTCTGTTTTGACAGATTCTGCCTTTTATTTCGCATTGCCTCTTTCGCTATGTTGGATGAATTTCTTTGATCCACTAATGTCCAGTAGCATTATGCAATGTCCAGAAGTGTTAAGAATGATTGTGTCACCTCTGAATATGTCAATTTATATTGTGCACTAACCCTCTAATGAGTTGTTTCGAGTTTGGTGTGGAGGAAGTTTTCAAGGATCAAGAGAGGAGTATGATGCAACACGATCAAGGAGAGTGAAAGCTCTAAGCTTGGGGATGCACCCGGTGGTTCACCCCTGCATATATCAAGAAGACTCAAGCGTCTAAGCTTGGGGATGCCCAAGGCATCCCCTTCTTCATCGACAAATTATCAGGTTCCTCCCCTGAAACTATATTTTTATTCGGCCACATCTTATGTACTTTGCTTGGAGCGTCGGTTTGTTTTTGTTTTTGTTTTGTTTGAATAAAATGGATCCTAGCATTCACTTTGTGGGAGAGATACACGCTCCTCTGTAGCATATGGACAAATATGTCCTTGGTTTCTACTCATAGTATTCATGGCGAAGTTTCTCCTTCGTTAAATTGTTATATGGTTGGAATTGGAAAATGATACATGTAGTAATTGCTATAAATGTCTTGGGTAATGTGATACTTGGCAATTGTTGTGCTCATGTTTAAACTCTTGCATCATATGCTTTGCACCTATTAATGAAGAAATACATAGAGCATGCTAAAATTTGGTTTGCATATTTGGTTTCTCTAAGGTCTAGATAATTTCTAGTTTTGAGTTTGAACAACAAGGAAGACGGTGTAGAGTCTTATAATGTTTACAATATGTCTTTTATGTGAGTTTTGCTGTACCGTTCATCCTTGTGTTTGTTTCAAATAACCTTGCTAGCCTAAACCTTGTATCGAGAGGGAATACTTCTCATGCATCCAAAACACTTGAGCCAACCACTATGCCATTTGTGTCCACCATACCTACCTATACTACATGGTATTTTCCCGCCATTCCAAAGTAAATTGCTTGAGTGCTACCTTTAAAATTCCATCATTCACCTTTGCAATATATAGCTCATGGGACAAATAGCTTAAAAACTATTGTGGTATTGAATATGTAATTATGCACTTTATCTCTTATTAAGTTGCTTGTTGTGCGATAACCATGTTTATCGGGGAATGCCATCAACTCTTTGTTGAATTTCATGTGAGTTGCTATGCATGTTCGTCGTGTCGGAAGTAAGGGCGATCTACACTGAGTTGAATGGTTTGAGCATGCATATTGTGAGAGAAGAACATTGGGCCGCTAACTAAAGCCATGATTCATGGTGGAAGTTTCAGTTTTGGACAAATATCCTCAAATCTCTAATGAGAAAAGAATTAATTGTTGTCAAATGCTTAAAGCATTAAAAGAGGAGTCCATTATCTGTTATCTATGTTGTCCCGGTATGGATGTCTAAGTTGAGAATAATCAAAAGCGAGAAATCCAAATGCGAGCTTTCTCCTTAGACCTTTGTACAGGCGGCATAAAGGTACCCCTTTGTGAAACTTGGTTAAAGCATATGTATTGCGGTGATAATCCAGGTAGTCCAAGCTAATTAGGACAAGGTGCGGGCACTATTAGTACACTATGCATGAGGCTTGCAACTTATAAGATATAATTTACATGATGCGTATGCTTTATTACTACCGTTGACAAAATTGTTTCATGTTTTCAAAATCAAAGCTCTAGCACAAATATAGCAATCGATGCTTTTCCTCTATAAGGACCATTCTTTTACTTTTATTGTTGAGTCAGTTCACCTATTTCTCTCCACCTCAAGAAGCAAACACTTGTGTGAACTGTGCATTGATTCCTACATACTTGCTTATTGCACTTATTATATTACTCTATGTTGACAATATCCATGAGATATACATGTTACAAGTTGAAAGCAACCGCTGAAACTTAATCTTCTTTTGTGTTGCTTCAATACCTTTACTTTGAATTATTGCTTTATGAGTTAACTTTTATGCAAGACTTATTGATGCTTGTCTTGAAGTGCTATTCATGAAAAGTCTTTGCTTTATGATTCACTTGTTTACTCATGTCATACACATTGTTTTGATCGCTGCATTCACTACATATGCTTTACAAATAGTATGATCAAGATTATGATGGCATGTCACTCCAGAAATTATCTTTGTTATCGTTTTACCTGCTCGGGACGAGCAGAACTAAGCTTAGGGATGCTGATACGTCTCCAACGTATCGATAATTTCTTGTGTTCCATGCCACATTATTGATGTTATCTACATGTTTTATGCACACTTTATGTCATATTCGTGCATTTTACGGAACTAACCTATTAACAAGATGCCGAAGTGCCGGTTGTTGTTTTCTCGCTGTTTTTGGTTTCGAAATCCTAGTAAAGAAATATTCTCGGAATTGGACGAAATAAAAGCCCGGAGGCCTATTTTCTCACGAAGCTTCCGGAAGACCGAAGACGAGACGAAGAGGGGCCACGGGGTGTCCAAACCCTAGGGCGGCGCGGCCCCACCCCCGGCCGCGCCGGCCTATGGTGCGGGCCCCCGTGCCGCCTCTCGACTTGCCCTTCCGCCTACTTAAAGCCTCCGTGACGAAACCCCCGCATCCGAGAGCCACGATACGGAAAACCTTGCGAGACGCCGTCGCCGCCGATCCCATCTCGGGGGATCCAGGAGATCGCCTCCGGCACCCTGCCGGAGAGGGGAATCATCTCCCGGAGGATTCTACACCGCCATGGTCGCCTCCGGAGTGATGAGTGAGTAGTCTACCCCTGGACTATGGGTCCATAGCAGTAGCTAGATGGTTGTCTTCTCCCCATTGTGCTATCATTGTCGGATCTTGTGAGCTGCCTATCATGATCAAGATCATCTATATGTAATTCTATATGTTGCGTTTGTTGGGATCCGATGAATAGAGAATACTTGTTATGTTGATTATCGAAGTTATGCTTATGTGTTATTTATGATCTTGCATGCTCTCCGTTACTAGTAGATGCTCCGGCCAAGTAGATGCTTTTAACTCCAAGAGGGAGTACTTATGCTCGATAGTGGGTTCATGCCTGCATTGACACCGGGACAAGTGATGAAAGTTCTAAGGTTGTGTTGTGCTTGTTGCCACTAGGGATAAAACATTAGTGCTATATTCAAGGATGTAGTCACTAGTTACATTACGCACCATACTTAATGCAATTGTCTGTTGCTTTGCAACTTAATACTGGAGGGGGTTCGGATGATAACCTCGAAGGTGGACTTTTTAGGCATAGATGCGGTTGGATGGCGGTCTATGTACTTTGTCGTAATGCCCAATTAAATCTCACTATACTCATCATGATATGTATGTGCATTGTCATGCTCTCTTTATTTGTCAATTGCCCAACTGTAATTTGTTCACCCAACATGTTGTTCGTCTTATGGGAGAGACACCTCTAGTGAACTGTGGACCCCGGTCCAATTCTCTTTACCGAAATACAATCTACTGCAATACTTGTTTTTACTCGTTTTCTCTGCAAACAATCATCTTCCACACAATACGGTTAATCCTTTGCTACAGCAAGCCGGTGAGATTGACAACCTCACTGTTTCGTTGGGGCAAAGTACTTTGGTTGTGTTGTGCAGGTTCCACGTTGGCGCCGGAATCTCTGGTGTTGCGCCGCACTACATCCCGCCGCCATCAACCTTCAACGTGCTTCTTGGCTCCTCCTGGTTCGATAAACCTTGGTTTCTTTCTGAGGGAAAACTTGCTGCTGTGCGCATCATACCTTCCTCTTGGGGTTGCCCAACGAACGTGTGAAATACACGCCATCAGAGGCACACCAAAACGACAAGTTATTGCTTTGAAAAATTTAACAACGGTTTTGGCTGTCTGATTGGTGACTGGTATGGCTTCAATCCATTTTGTAAATTTATCAACTGCCACTAACCTCGGCAGTGGACCAACTTGATCTAGTCCCCATTGCGCAAAGGGCCAGGCCAAAGGTATTGTCATTAGATCTGTGGCAGGTGTATGTGGCTTTGGTGCAAAACGTTGACAAGGGTCACACTTCCGGACTAGGTATCTTGCATCGGCTGCTCGTCGTTGGCCAATAAAACCCAACTCTGAAAGCTTTAGCCACAAGTGCTCTACTGCTTGCATGATGGCCACATGTCCCTTCATGTATTTCTCGCAATAGAGCCTTTCCATCGTTGATGGCGATGCACCGTTGAAAGATGCCAGAGATGCTTCATTTATAAAGGTCACCATCCACTATGGTAAAAGCTTTAGATCGTTGCACGATGCATCTAGCTTCTGTTGGACTGTCTGGTGACCGCTGTTCCATCAAATATGCCAGAAAAGGTTCAGTCCACAAAGTCTCGAGGAGAATAACTTGCTATTTAGATCCATCAGTAATATTTTCGGCAGCTTCTTGGAGCGTAGCCCCCTGGTCAGTAGCCGATATTTCCGGAGGTACCAAAAGTTTTTTACTTTAATAGACCTTTGAGTAATTACTTCATAGAAGACTCCATCTGGAATAGGAGAGCTAGAAGAGCTGATATTAGCCAAAGCATCGGCTTCCTCGTTGTTGGCTCTGCCGATATGTTTTAACTCGCAACCTTCAAATTTAGCTTCCATTGATTGATACATCTAACGATAAGAAATCATATTGTCGCTAATAGCATCGCACAAATTCATCGACTGCTGAACTACGAGATTTGAATCTCCATAAATATCCAAACGAGTAGCTCCACATGCTTTGGCCATACACATGCCGTGTAATAGTGCTTCGTATTCTGCTTCATTATTTGTTGGTAATGAAAAATTCATCCTTAAAACATATCTCATTTTGTCTCCTTGCGGCGAGATCAGCCCTACTCCGGCTCTTGCGCTTGTGCTTCGCTTAGATCCGTCCAAATACATCGTCCATGAACCTGACATGTCGGGTGTCGCCGGAATTTGTGACTAAATCCAATCAACCAAGAAGTCAGGAAGGACCTGGGACTTGATAGTTGTTCGATTAACATAAGAAATGTCATAAGGTGCCAACTCGATAGACCATTGAGATACTCTGCATGTGGCATCGGGGTTGGTGAGTATGTTCTTTAATGGGGCCTCGGTGACGACGATAACCGGACGTTCCGTGAAGTAATGCCATAACTTTCGTGTTGTCCTCCATACAGCATATGCCAACTTCTAATGATGAGGGTACCGTTGTTTTGGTGGTGTGAGTACTTCGCTGATGTAGTAGACGGGACATTGTACGCCATGTACATTTCCTTGTTTTGCACGTTCGATGACGAGAACAGTGCCGATAACTTGGACAGTTGCAGCTATATAGAGCACCATAGGTTCCTTGTCCCACGGAGTTATGAGAACTGGAGAGGTTGACAAAACTTTCTTTAAGTTGTCGCAGGCATCTTACGCCTCCGCTGTCCACTCGAACCTTTCGGATTTTTTCATCAGCTAATAGAATGGTAAAGCCTTTTCTCCCAATTTTGCAATAAACCTACTAAGAGTTGCTAATCATCCTGCCAACTGTTGCACATGCTGTAGACTTTTGGCTGGCTCCATGTCAAGTACAAGTTTAGTCTTTAGAGGATTATCCTCCTGCACCTCCTCTTGTTGAAATAAAGTACCCAAGTACTTGGCCTCCTGGTACCCCGAAGAAGCATTTCTTCGGGTTCAGCTTGATTTTGTATCTGTCGAGATTGTTGAAAGTTTCCCTTAAGTCATGAATGAGCGTGGCCGCATTTCTGGTTTTGACAAGGACATCGTCGATGTAAACCTCTATATTGCGGCCAATCTGCTCCCCGAGGCAGACTTGCATACACAGCTGATAGGTTGCACCTGCATTTTTTAATCTGAAGGTCATGACGTTGTAGCAGTAAACACCATGTGGAGTTATGAACGCAGTTAACTCCTGGTCTTCTTTTTTTGATTTTGATTTGATTATATCCTGAATAGGCATCGAGGAAGGAGGCGATCACATCCTGCTGTGGAGTCGACTATTTGATTGATGCGAGGCAACGGGAAATGATCCTTTGGGCAATGCTTGTTGAGGCTTGTGAAGTCGATACACTTATGAAGGACCGTCGTATCTTTCTTTGGCACCATGACTGGATTAGCTACCCACTCAGCTTCCTTGAGTTCTCAAATAAAACTAGCTTTACGGAGTCGATTAACTTCCTCACCAATAGCTTTTCTTTTTGGTTCTGAGAAACGATGCAACGTCTGCTATACGGGTTTGGCTTTGGGGTCAACATTGAGAGCGTGCTCAGCGAGTTCCCTGGGAATACTTGGCATGTCGGATGGTTCCCATGCAAATATTTCCCAGTGCTCACGGAGGAACTTGATGAGCGCGCCTTCCTATGCGGTAGTAAGATCTGCCGATGTGTTGACCGTTTTCTTCGGGTGAGAGGGGTGCACTTGATGCTTCTTTGCTTCCTTGGCAACGACGAACTCGTCGGATTTTGTGTTCCGATTATCGGCAGGTGGCTATGTATGATCTGTGATTGCATCGAGTGCATTGAGTTCTTCTCTGACTCCAAATTTGGAGGCTATCTTGTGGAAATCTCTATCGCAGTTATCAGAACGGGAAAAACTTCCGTGAATAGTTATTGCTGTCCCATTATTGCCTGGCATCTTCAATTTCAGATATGCATGATGAGGAACCGCTATGAACTTGGCGAACGCTGAGACGTCTCAAACGTATCTATAATTTCTTATGTTCCATGCTAGTTTTATGACAATACTCACATGTTTTATATACACTTTATATCATTTTTATGCATTTTTCGGTACTAACCTATTAACAAGATGCCGAAGCGCCAGTTCCTGTTTTCTGCTGTTTTTGGTTTCAGAAGTCCTACACAGGAAATATTCTCGGAATTGGACGAAACAAAAGCCCACGGTCTTATTTTCCACGGAGTCTTCCAGAACACCGAAGAGGAGACGAAGAGGGGACGCGAGGCGGCCACACCATAGGGGGGCGCGGCCCCACCCCTGGCCGCGCCGCCTTATGGGGTGGGCCCCTCGGGCGTCCCCCGACTCTGCCCCTTCGCCTATATAATCCTTCCGTCGCGAAAACCCTATTACCGAGAGCCACGATACGAGAAAAGTTACTGAGACGCCGCCGCCGCCAACCCCATCTCGGGGGGTTCTGAAGATTGCCTCCGGCACCCTGCCGGAGAGGGGAATCATCACAAGAGGGCTCTACATCACCATGCCCGCCTCCGGACTGATGCGTGAGTAGTTCATCCTTGGACTATGGGTCCATAGCAGTAGCTAGATGGTTGTCTTCTCCTATTATGTTATCATGTTTAGATCTTGTGAGCTGCCTATCATGGTCAAGATCATCTATTTGTAATGCTACATGTTGTGTTTGTTGGGATCCGATGAATATGGAATACTATGTCAAGTTGATTATCGATCTATCACATATGTGTTGTTTATGATCTTGCATGCTCTCCGTTGCTAGTAGAGGCTCGGCCAAGTTGATACTTGTAACTCCAAGAGGGAGTATTTATGCTCGATAGTGGGTTCATGCCTCCATTAAATGCGGGACGAGTGATGAGAAAGTTCTAAGGTTATGGATGTGTTGTTGCCACTAGGGATAAAACATCAATGGTTTGTCTAAGGATATTTGTATTGTTTACATTACGCACGTACTTAATGCAATTGTCTATTGTTTGCAACTTAATACTTGGAAGGGGTGCGGATGCTAACCCGAAGGTGGACTTTTAAGGCATAGATGCATGCTGGATAGCGGTCTATGTTCTTTGTCGTAATGCCCTAAGTAAATCTCATAGTAGTCATCATGATATGTATGTGCATTGTTATGCCCTCTCTATTTGTCAATTGCCCAACTGTAATTTGTTCACCCAGCTTGTTATTTATCTTATTGGAGAGACACCACTAGTGAACTGTGGACCCCGGTCCATTCTTTACATCTGAAATACAACCTACTGCAATCATTGTTCTCTGTTGTTATTTGCAAACAAACATCATTCTCCACACCATACGTTTAATTCTTTGTTTACAGCAAGCGGGTGAGATTGACAACCTCACTGTTAAGTTGGGGCAAAGTATTTCGATTGTGTTGTGCAGGTTCCACGTTGGCGCCGGAATCCCTGGTGTTACGCCGCACTAAACTCCTTCACCAACAACCTTCACGTGGCCTTCATCTCCTACTGGTTCGATAACCTTGGTTTCTTACTAAGGGAAAACTTGCTGCTGTACGCATCACACCTTCCTCTTGGGGTTCCCAACGGACGTGTGCTTCACGCGTCATCAAGCTATTTTTCTGGCGCCGTTGCCGGGGAGATCAAGACACGCTGCAAGGGGAGTCTCTCACACCCAATCTCTTTACTTTGTTTATTGTCTTGCTTTATTTTATTTTCTCTCTTGTTTGCTTTCTTTATATCAAAAACACAAAAAAATAGTTACTTGCATTTAATTTATTTTGTTATCATGTCTAGTCATGTACTTGTTACTCTGTCACCTGAGGAATTGATCTTTACTTTTAAACAAGGGGATGAGTAGATTTTTAAAGAAGCTTGGTCTAGAATTTTTGATTCTTATGGGACAGGACAAATCACACTTGGAAGATCCCTGCTGAAACTCTTGGGAGCAACCATAGATGTTGGGAAAGACACTCTAAATTTTACCTCTACACCCAGATGCGATCATGTATTCCCTAGACCAAAGAGTAAGAATAAGACTAAGAGGGGTAGGCGTAAAGCCCGTGGTAATAATGTTGATGCTTCTTCTCTTGATAATACTTGATTTACACTTTCTGCGCCTAGCTGAAAGGCGTTAAAAAAAAGCGGTTATGGGAGACAACCCATTATTTTATTTCTGCAATTTTTGTTTTATATTTGAGTCAAGGTGCTTGTTACTACTGTAGCAATACATTTGTATCTTTACTTTATTGCATTGTTGTGCCAAGTAAAGTCTTTGATAGAGAGTTGATACAAGATTTGGATTTCTGCGCAGAAACAGATTTTTAGCTGTCACGAATTTGAGCTATTCTAGGAGAATCTAAAAATTCTGTAAAAATTCATGAGTAATCCTCACATATGTACGCAACTTTCATTCAATTTGAGATTCTTCATATGAGCATGTTAAGTGCCTCGAAAAAATTCGTCTTTACGGACTGTTCTGTTTTGACAGATTCTTCCTTTTATTTCACATTGCCTCCTTTACTGTGTTTGAGTGGATTTCTTTGCTCCATTAAATTTCAGTAGCCTTGGGTAATGTCCAGAAGCATTGGGAATGATTGTGTCCTTGCTGAACATGTGAATTTTTTATTATGCACTAACCCTCTAATGAGATTGTTTTGAGTTTGGGGTGGAGGAAGTTTTCAAGGATCAAGAGAGGAGGATGATATAATATGATCAAGAAGAGTGAAAAGTCTAAGCTTGGGGATGCCCCCATGGTTCATCCCTGCATATTTCAAGAAGACTCAAGCATCTAAGCTTGGGCATGCCCAAGGCATCCCCTTCTTCATCAACAACTTATCAGGTCACCTCTAGTGAAACTATATTTTTATTCCGTCACATCTTATGTGCTTTACTTGGAGCGTCTGTGTGCTTTTATTTTTGTTTGTTATTTGAATAAATTCAGATCCTAGCATTCCTTGTGTGGGAGAGAGACACGCTCCGCTTTTTCATGTTGAACATTGGTGTTCTTAGTTTTACTTTTAATGTTCATGGTGAAAATTGAAAGCCGCTTCATTTATTGCTATTTGGTTGGAAATAGACAATGCTTCATGTGGTAATTGGTATATATTGTCTTGAATAATTTGATACTTGGCAATTGTTTTGAGCTCTCAAGTATATCATGTTTAAGCTCTTGCATCATGTGGTTTAAACCTATTAGTGGAGAACTACCGTAGAGCTTGTTGAAATTTGGTTTGCATGATTGGTCTCTCTAAAGTCTAGATATTTTTTGGTAAAAGTGTTTGAGCAACAAGGAAGACAGTGTAGAGTCTTATAATGCTTGCAATATGTTCTTATGTAAGTTTTGTTGTACCGGTTCATACTTGTGTTTGCTTCAAACAACCTTGCTAGCCAAAGCCTTGTACTGAGAGGGAATGCTTCTCGTGCATCCAAAACCTTGAGCCAAAACCTATGCCATTTGTGTCCACCATAAATACCTACTATGTGGTATTTTTCTGCCATTCCAAAGTAAATTACTTGCGTGCTACCTTTTAAAAAATTCATTCCCTTTCTCTGCAATACATAGCTCATGGGAAAGTAGCCTAAAAAACTATTGTAGTAAAGAATATGTTGCTTATGTATCTTAGTTCTTATAAGTTGCTTGTTGAGCGGTAACCATGTTTCTGGGGACGCCATCAACCTGTCACACCTTTGTTGAATATCATGTGAGTTGCTATGCATGTTCGTCTTGTCTGAAGTAAGGGAGATTTGCCATGAGTTAAATGGTTTGAGTATGCATATTGCTAGAGAAGAACATTGGGCCGCCAACCAAAGCCATGTATCATGGTGGAAGTTTCAGCTTGGACATTAATCCTCAAATCTCTTATGAGAATATTATCTGTTGTTGAATTCTTAAAGCATAAAAGAGGAGTCCATTATATGTTTTCTATGTTGTTCCGGTATGGACGTCCTCAAGTTGAGATCTATCAAAATTGAGAGATCAAATGCGATCTATCTCCTTGGACCTTTGTACAGGTGGCATAGAGGTACCCATTTGTGACACTTGGTTGAAACATATGTAATGCAATGATAATCCATGGAAATCCGAGCTAATTAGGACAAGGAGCGGGCACTATTAGTATTCGATGCATGAGGCTTGCAACTTATAAGAGGTTTTATGCATAACACATATGAATTATTACTACCGTTGACAAAATTGTTTCCATGTTTTCAAAATAAAAAGCTCTAGCACATGAGTAATCCCTGCTTCCCTCTGCGAAGGGCCTTTCTTTTACTTTATGTTGAGTCAGTTTACCTACTTCTTTCTATCTTAGAAGCAAACACTTGTGTCAACTGTGTGCATTGATTCTTACATACTTGCTTATTTGCACTCATCATATTACTTTGTGTTGACATTTATCCATGAGATATACATGTTGAAAGTTGAAAGCAACTGCTGAAACTTAAATCTTCCTTAGTGTTGCTTCAAAACCTTCTATTAAAGAATCTATTGCTTTATGAGTTAACTCTTATGCAAGACTTGTTGATGCTTGTCTTGAAAGTACTATTCATGAAAAGTCTTTGCTATATGGTTCAGTTGTTTAGTCATTATCTATTTGTTAACGAACTATAGACCATTGCTTTGAATCACTTCATTCATCTCATATGCTTTACAATATTATTGATCAAGATTATGATGGTAGCATGTCACTTCAGAAATTATCCTTGTTATCGTTTACCTACTTGAGGACGAGTAGGAACTAAGCTTGGGGATGCTTGATACGTCTCAAATGTATCTATAATTTCTTATGTTCCATGCTAGTTTTATGACAATACTCACATGTTTTATATACACTTTATATCATTTTTATGCATTTTCCGGTACTAACCTATTAACAAGATGCCAAAGCTCTAGTTCCTGTTTTCTGCTGTTTTTGGTTTCAGAAATCCTACACAGGAAATATTCTCGGAATTGGACGAAACAAAAGCCCACGGACTTATTTTCCACGGAGTCTTCCATAACACAGAAGAGGAGACGAAGAGGTGACGCGAGGCGGCCACACCATAGGGGGGCGCGGCCCCACCCCTGGCCGCGCCGCCTTATGGGGTGGGCCCCTCGGGCATCCCCCGACTCTGCCCCTTCGCCTATATAATCCTTCCGTTGCGAAAACCCTAGTACCGAGAGCCACGATACGAGAAAAGTTACTGAGACGCCGCCGCCGTCAACCCCATCTCGGGGGTTCTGAAGATCGCCTCCGGCACCCTGCCGGAGAGGGGAATCATCACCGGAGGGCTCTACATCACCATGCCCGCCTCCGGACTGATGCGTGAGTAGTTCATCCTTGGATTATGGGTCCATAGCAGTAGCTAGATGGTTGTCTTCTCCTATTATGCTATCATGTTTAGATCTTGTGAGCTGCCTATCATGATCAAGATCTTCTATTTGTAATGCTACATGTTGTGTTTGTTGGGATCCGATGAATATGGAATACTATGTCAAGTTGATTATCGATCTATCACGTATGTGTTGTTTATGATCTTGCATGCTCTCTGTTGCTAGTAGAGGCTCTGGCCAAGTTGATACTTGTAACTCCAAGAGGGAGTATTTATGCTCGATAGTGGGTTCATGCCTCCATTGAATCTGGGACAGTGACAGAAAGTTCTAAGGTTATGGATGTGCTCTTGCCACTAGGGATAAAACATCAATGCTTTGTCTAACGATATTTGTATTGTTTACATTACGCATAGTACTTAATGCAATTGTATGTTGTTTGCAACTTAATACTGGAAGGGGTGCGGATGCTAACCCGAAGGTGGACTTTTTAGGCATAGATGCATGCTGGATAGCGGTCTATGTTCTTTGTCGTAATGCCCTAAGTAAATTTCATAGTAGTCATCATGATATGTATGTGCATTGTTATGCCCTCTCTATTTGCCAATTGCCCAACTGTAATTTGTTCACCCATCATGTTATTTATCTTATTGGAGAGACACCACTAGTGAACAGTGGACCCCGGTCCATTCTTTACATCTGAAATACAACCTACTGCAATCATTGTTCTCTGTTGTTCTTTGCAAACAAACATCATTCTCCACACCATACGTTTAATCTTTTGTTTACAGCAAGCCGGTGAGATTGACAACCTCACTGTTAAGTTGGGGCAAAGTATTTTGATTGTGTTGTGCAGGTTCCATGATGGCGCCGGAATCCCTGGTGTTGCGCCGCACTACACTCCTTCACCAACAACCTTCACGTGACCTTCATCTCCTACTGGTTCGATAACCTTGGTTTCTTACTGAGGGAAAACTTGTTGTTGTACGCATCACACCTTCCTCTTGGGGTTCCCAACGGACGTGTGCTTCACGCGTCATCAAACGCTGGTCTGCCTAGGATGGCGTGGTACTGTGATTCCCAATCTACCACCTCGAACTCAAGTTTCTCTTTCCTGAAGTTGTGGGGTGTGCCGAAAACAACATCCAGTGCAATTTTTCCAAGGGGAAAATCGGGTCGGGTTGGGATGATGCCGTGGAAACCAGTGTTGGATTCTTTTAACATATCACCCGACAATCCCATTTCCTTCATTTTACTTGCAAACAAAAGGTTTAGACCACTTCCTCCATCCATGAACACTTTTCTCATATTGTAACCTCCTATCTGTGCTTCAAGGATTAGGGCAGCGTGACCGGGCCTTGGGACAGCTATAGGGTGATCTGCTCTGCTGAACAAGATGTTTTGATCCGACCAGTCGATATAGTCGGGCACCACTGCCATAGCCACTTCTGCAAATTTTATCTCTCATGAAAACTTCTTAGCCTCTCTCTTTGAAAAGCTAGTCTTGTGAATCATGTTGACTTGTCCTCGTGATGTAGGATAAACTTCGGTCGGTATGAAGATATTGTTGTTGCTGGGAGTAATTGTAAGATGCTGCTCTTTCTTCCGCCGATCGAGATTTTGCTTCCGAATCAAACCTTAGTTCTTCACACAACTTCTGAATGTCAATGAACTGGCGACATTCTTTGAGTAAATGTGTATCCTTCTCGATGTTGTCTTTTGGGTCGATATAAGAGTGTAAGTAACATGGTGCGACAAGCTGCTCCGCGGCTGGAAAATAAGGTGCACGGCTGCGATTCTTATTTAATTGCGCGCTACAGCATCCTTTATCACACTAGCGGAGGCAACTTGCAGCTCGTTCTTCTTCTTTGCGGCGAAGATCCCTTCGCCTCTTCCGTTGTTCCTCTCTGCTACCAAAAGTCATTCGGTTGTTCTTGTTGCTGTTCCCAGGCAAGCTAAATCGATGGAACAATGATTTCTGGAGCCGTAGACCTTGAACTTGATGCTGTTGAATTTGGAAGTCAAAGAAATCCTATGGAGTCAACGATGAAGTGGAGACCGCCGAAGGTTGCATCCATATTGCCGTGCGGTTCCGAAGAGATCGGGCGCAATGTTTCAGCACGTGGATAAAACTCGAAGGACCCGCAACGAACTGAATTTCTTGGGCTTGAAGGTGTTGGTGAGGTCAGCACGAACGATGCTGATGTGACCGGAGCTGCCGATGACATGCCTTGTACCGACAGGGTTCCCACAGACAGCGCCAATTGTCGGGGGTGCTGCCCGGCAATGCCCACCATGAGGGGCTTAGGGTTGACAGAATCCTATAGGCTAGCACGAGACATCGGTGGTCGAACAAACGGGTAGATAATTTTACCCAGGTTCTGGGTCCTCGATGAGGTAAAGCCCTTACTTCCTGCTTGTCTGATCTTGATTATCGAAAGTATATCGGGTTACAATAGCGTAGCTGAAGGCTAAGACTAAGATCTCGTCGAGAAGCTAACATTTCTAAAGGCCTACCTCTAGACTTGTTGTGGTTCTGGCTGTATCGATTGTGTGTCCCTCGGCAGACCCTCTCCTGGGCTTTATATTGCCGGCCAAATCTCAAGAGTTCTGTTCGGGTCCAACTAGGTTACAAAGAGTTTCTACGTCTAATCTTTCTTTGTTCTTCGTCTGCTTGCCTTATTCATCAAGAATCCTCTTCTGAACCGACGTATCGGTCCACCTTAGCTGGTGGATGATCTTCATGGACCCCTGGTTGGACTGTAGGAGGTAGCATAATATCGGTTACCCGAAGAGTAATGCCCACATCAGCCCCCGATCAGGACGCAGGTCAAGGGGCCCAGTGGGCCATTGGACCCACTCGGGAAAGAGATCATCCTAACATATTAGTGTTAATTAATTCCCCTTTGGAGTGATCTTATATCTCTTTCATAAACCATCTGTTGTGATAATGCTTGATGCACAGCGTCGTGTTTGCCAACACGCCATGCGCTCCGTGACAGTCGCGTGCAGCATGTATGGCAGTGGCACACTGTATTCTCCCTATTTCAAAAAATGACATATGTTTACCTGCACACTGTCGTTCACCTGTCCTGATTATGAGTTCCCCACTGTAGTAGAAAACTTAATGTTTTGCTCCGGCAATCAAACATGCTTTCCTTGGCATCGCCATGGTTATGGGAATCGGATCCTCTAACTTGCAAAGAAAAGTTAGACAAGCTACAGTACCCTAAATTTCTTCTTCCAAACCATATGGTTAAGGCCAAAATAACTGGAATAAATTACATAGAACAAATTTATTGTATGTATGTAGAATAATTACGTACATTCAAACAAAATTATGGTGTAATAAACATTAGTTTATACCTTTTACGTCTACATCAATTAATTACAGTATATAATAGGGTACTTATATTACAATCCCCTGACTTTGCTTCCTTGTTTTTCTGACTTGCCTCCTCAACATTAGAGGAGCTGGTTCCATGGTTATGGCCCCATAACTCTACCACCACACTGCGACGTCACTGACTCACTGCTGGTTCTCCTTGTCCTATCTAGTCTTTTTCAGAGTACTAATTTGGTCAATGTTTTATACTCCTACCTGATGGGCGAAAGAGCGACGGCCAGAAGACTTGTTCCTCGTCTACAAAAAGCTTCCTCCTCATATTATTCAATGTGCTCTGGCGTGTTCCCACAAAAATAAGGAAAAATGGTACCTAATATCTCTATCTAAATGCCTAACAATGCATGCATGTAATATCTATTAAAGAAGATATATAGTTCTTTGTTTTAGAAAAACGTTGTGGCTTGCTGGCTAGTATATTTGATGGTGTAGTAGGCGGCCAAAGTTGGAGGCTCACCACTACCTTAATTAAAACATAATGGCGGTTCCTCTCCTGTTGGTTTGGTTTTTTTATATAGTTCTTTTAATACCAAAAATATAATGTTGGAATTTTTTGTTGGTGTTTGTTTGTTGCTAATTTGAGTTCACTCTGGGAAAGATGACCACAATATATAAAAGATAGTCCATTCAAGGAAATCATTGTAGGATACCCAAAAAAACATGACACTACCAAATAAAAGATTGGAAATGTAAGTGATCTTAATGATGCCAACCCCGTGTATGCAGCACCTCTTTTTATATCCATTGCAGTTTATCCCATTGTTTCTCAAAAGTTTGCATATAAGTTTTGTTAGAAGTAAATTTTGTAAAGTTTGAGAAACTATATACAAGAATATCCATATTACAATACAAAGTGCATTCCATATGAAATTTTATTCTATGATGGTTCTAATACTACCAATTCAATATTATAGATGTTACTATTTTTCCTTTACATTCTACAAAGTTTGACTTCGACAACTTATATGTATGCAATGTATTGAGAAAGTTTGCAGAGAAAAATTCAAATGAACTGACGGAGTTCCCATGCATGGGATTCATTATTATATTATTCTTTCAAAATTGCTATGGAAGAAGGTAGTAGTATTCCCGTAACTTTATCATGAGGTGATAAACATAATGTATTACTATATTTTTTGTTAAAAGAGATGATGAATAGTGTAGTATTTTGTTTCTCATAGTTACCGTAGTTGAATCACGAAGCTACTATAGAAGAAGTTAGCAATAGATAGAGAGGAACCATCAAGAAATTACTTCCGGACATTGTTGCACATGCACCTTTAAAAATTAAGGATAAAAACTTACCGTCGAAAATTACTGCTCGTCCAACTTCGAAAATTAGCGCTGAAGAAGTACGTATCGCTTAGAAAGTTCTGCTAAATAATTATTGTAGGTAAATGACTATTGCAATGATGATTTTCGTCGCATAACTTCCAGCGGATCGACGAAGGATTAATGTCAAATAATCACAACTGGGGTCGAAGATCCGTGTCGAGAAAAACACATTAAAGAAGTCAACAAATTACCTTCGAAATTAGCTTAATGAAATCGCGACGGAAAAATGTGTAAGAAAGTTCTAGTCAAAGAATTTAAATAAACAAAAAAAATTATATTACTGCATGAGAAATATGGTTAAAAATTACCATCGGAGAATTACTCACGGCCGAGGAGATATCGTAGGGTAACTTTCGGTGAAAAATTATGGCAGTGAAGTTATGTCGAAAAGTTACCTTTAAAAAATAAATTAAGAGAAACATAGAAAAAAGTTACGTATTCTTTTATCAAAGAACGACGTGGTGGCCTTTTATAGGATAAAATTGTAGCTCTATAGTGCATGCACCGTGGACCTGATCTATGAGGCCTTCCATGCTTAATAAATATAGAGTTATTAGCACCCCAGGTACGACCTGACCTATTTGCTTACTTAGTGCAAGTTTGTGACTGTAGCATTTACTTTTGCAAGTTGTTGTGTGAATTTGCTTCTCCTTAACAAGTTGTTGTACCTAGGGTGCTAATGCTCATAAATATACTCGACCATGAGTACTCTCTCCGGACCGGTTTAACAGGCATGCACATAGTTCAAAAAATTACTTTGACCATTATTTTGGTCAATAAAATATAGAATATATGTTACAAAAATTATATCATTGGAAACCTTGTTTAAATATGAATCTAATGGTATACATTTTGTAGATATATAATTTATATTTTATTGACCAATTCAACGGTCAAACTTTACCTTAAATTGCGTGCGCGTCTGTTAAACCGATCCGGAGGAAGTAATATAAATTAAACTATCTACCCACCGTGATTAGTCTTAAGCGTGTCTCGTCTCCTTTTTTTCTCATTCCATCTAACAATTACTACCTTGGTCGCAAAACTCCTCGTTAGGAGCCTAATTAACCGATATGGAGGAAGTATTTCTAATATTTATTACGAGTATAATTTCACTTTTCCTCTGATTTTTTATTTAAGATCATACAACGTCTCGAAAAATAGGTTCATTTGTTGTCTCTTACGAGTATACTAGATGTTTTTAATAATTATTACTACTGTATTTGATGCTCCAACCAGGCAACCACTAGTTCACCTAAAATATCGAGCTATTAAAGAAGGGACAATATAGTAATTTTACTTTTACTCCGGTCGTCCTGTATAAAAGGCCTTCTCATAGCAGCGTTCTAAAGCAGGGCCAAGAACTACACCTACATCCACGTATACGTTTGCAGTGAGAAGTTAGCTAAGCTAGAAACATGACGCTCAAACTCCTCGTTGAAGTGAGCCCACAGGAGTTGCTTCAATCTCTTGCCGAGCTCCAAAACCATCTTCTGGGTTACGTCAAGTCCATGTCGCTCAAGTGCGTCGTGGATCTGGGCATCCCGACCGCCATCCACCGCCGCGGCGGCACCGCCACGCTGGCCGACATCGCCACCGACACCAAGGTACATCCGGCCAAACTCGCCGACCTCCAGCGCGTGATGGAACTGCTCAGCGTTTCGGGAATCTTCAGCACCACCGCCGCGGAAGACGGCGGTGCTGTTCTGTACGGGCTAACCACGACGTGCCGCTTCCTCGTCGGCTGGCGCAACTTGTCCCCTATGGTGCCCTTCTTGGCGAACCCCCTGGTAGTCTCGTCCTTCTTCAGCATGCCCGACTGGCTCAGGAGTGAAGCGGCGCCCGCGGGCGCCGGTTCCCTCTTCGAGCTGGCACATGGCTGCTCCCAGTGGGAGATGGGGAGCAAGGACGCCGAATTCAGCAGCGCCCTGAACAACTCCAGGGCTGCTGATAACCAGCTATTCCTGGAGGTCATTATTTTTGACAAGGGCCGCATCTTCCGCGGCATGAACTCGCTCGTCGATGTCGGCGCTGGCAAGGGCGAAGGCACGAAAATCATCGCAGCTGCTTTCCCGCGCATCAAGTGCACCGTGATGGACCTTCCTCACATTGTCGGCGAGGAAGCCGACGGCACCGGTCATGACAATCTGCAATTTATTGCCGGTGACATGTTCCAATCTATTCCATCGGCGGATGCTGTCGTTCTCAAGGTATTCATAAATCATAATACATAATACTTCGTACATGATTTTTGCGAATACGAGTGATGGCATACTTAGCCCCTCAAAACATAATATTGGTCATCATATTGGTCCAGAAACCAAAATGCAGTTCTACACGATTTTTGCGAATACGAGTATCCTACGTGCTCTCTCTCTCTCTCTGTTCCATTTGAACTGAAACCACAACAAAAACTGTGAAAGGGACGGAATATATTTTATTTGATCAGTATGGTGTCTTGGAACCTGAGCTCCAATGAGCATGACGTTTAAAAAAATCGAAATGGTATTTAATGTTTTAAAAATCTAAAAGATTATAGTACTTCGGTTCTCTAAATTAATATCTCTAATTTAAATAGCCTCGCTAGGCTATAGCCGTGTTATTGTCTTGCCCGCATGCTGTGGCTAACTGCTATAGTTCGCCTAAATGTGCCAAAGTCTTTAAATAGTCGGCTATAGCTAGGCTATAGCCAAGATATATCTGTTTTGGGATGGCGCGGCTATAGCCTATAGCCAGCTATTTAAAACCATGCTAAATATCTGAAGATTCTAAACATAAGTTGTATTTCAAAGTGAAGATTTGGTGCACATGAGCACCAGTGCTCCTAGTTTTTGAAAGATTTGAAAACTGTATTTTTATGTTTAAAAAACCATAAGATTTTTCCATGAATACATGAATATGTCATCAATTCTCGTGCGAAAGTTTGGTAAAAAATGTTGTATTTTTAGCTACAGAAAAAAAAACAAATTTATGGCTGTGTATGGGGACAATTTTTGTCAGAAATTTGTCTTTTTATATAGTTCATAATACAACATATTTCTTCCGGAATTTTTACAGTACATTCAGAAGATTTTTATGTATGTGCAGATTTAAGCTCAAATTTATTAGAATCTAGGAAATATGTTTTCTTAAACTGGTGCTCATGTGCCAAAGTCACTTTTCGTGTATTTCATGGATACACAAAAATGCAACTCAAGCTTGATTTTGGTCTTCATATTTGACTTTTTGTGTAACTACAGATTAACACATGATTCAACAAAAAATACACATACATATATTCTACATATATATAAGTACTTATGTATTTTCTCCTGAAATTATTAAAATTTTAATTAAGATTTATTTCTTTAACATGGGCTCCAGGGTGCCCGAGCTCCATTGGGATTTTGTGGTTTTATCTTAGCAATATTATTTGCAATCATCTATAAATAAAAATATATTTTCTTTTGCAAATAAAGTATGACCCTTTTTTGTGGTCGATGGCAACAATTTGTTGTGGTCAATGCAATCGTCAAGCTAGGTAAAAGTAGAAAGTCGCGGTATTTATGGAATGAAAGTAGTAGAGCAGACATACTTTGGGATTTAACATGAGTACTTAATCAGTTTAGCCAAATAAAATCACTTTCTAATGCGCCTCACGCGACAAGAGGTGTGATGTGAGTAAATCGCCACCCCTATGGGTGTCTCCGTCACGGCACTTGTCGCACTTTGAAAAGTATCTTGGACGGAAGGCTAGGGTGAGTTTGTCTAGATATATTTGTAGATCTAAATATTTAAATCATAATATTTTTTGAACAAACTATTAAATTATAATCTGTTTTCACATGCATGTTTGAGATGTTGTGGGTTAGTGTGTAGATTACACAGTGGATATGGATGTTTGAGATGTTATTTGGGGTATTCAGGGTTATAGTGTTTATACGATAGGTTCGTTTGTCCCTATTTTCTTAATAATTTTAATCTCCACTAACACATCTGGTCTTAGAATTCAGCCGGTTAAATCTTGTAGGTTACAACACTGATGGAACTATGAACTCCACAAGTCCACATCAGTAATAACATTTAATACATGTAATTTACCCATCGCTTATGCGCTTCTAAAATAATATCCGCGCTAATGATTTTTTATCACTAGTCAGTATTTTCTTCACGCGTATATTATAGTTGTTTTGAACACACACCACTTTATAATGTAGTGTTTTACTCTCCTACTTAATTTAATTATTTATCGTTTTCCTTCATTTTTTACCCATGTTTGTTCTAGAACGTTTTGCATGATTGGGGACATGACGATTGCGTCAAGATACTTCAACGTTGCAAAGAAGCCATCCCTGCTAGAAATGTTGGAGGGAAGGTGATAATTATAGATATGGTCAGAGGATCAGCTAACGGCGATAGGAAAATCACTGAGATGGAAGCCATACAGAACATGTACATGATGTACACTAATGGGGTGGAACGAGACGAAAGTGAGTGGAAGAGGATTTTTTCTGCTGCCGGATTCAGTGATAATTATAAAATCATGCCAGTACTGGGTCCCTATTCTGTAATTGAAATATACCCATGAAAGCTCGACGAACTACAAAACTGATGAACACAAAGTTGTGCATTCATCAACTGCGACATGCTCATTTATATTTGTGCATGAATTTTATGTATTGTCCGTAAGCAGTTCCCGTAAGCATGGCCACCTCCTAACATGCACGTGCTGTCATTTTACCGCTATTGGTTAATTATAGTTGTTTGGAATTTGTAAACTGTATTTTATGAAACTATGTATCATGTTGTAATAGATGACTGTTGTTCTCCTTGTTCTATGTTGTGGAAGCAATTTCGTACCACAACAACAACGAAAGTGTTACCCGGTACTTCTAAGATCGAGCTACATTCCTATGCCCGGCAGAGAAGATTTAGAGACAGATGTAGTACCTGCTTGAGTGTTGGCCTACCTAAAACGTATGTGTCAGACTACCTAGAACGTAGTTTATTCTGAAACAGCGGTAGTAATTGCTAGATGCTCTCAGGTTGTTCTGAAGTATGTAAATATGACCGCAACTTCCGGAGGGCCCGTTGGAGGCGATGAAGGGGCGATTCTGGGCGATCTCCCCCGATGACGACTCCGATGAAGACTCACCGGCGGCCAGGGGTGATCCAGAGGTGGGTTCTCTGTTGTCGTCAACCATGTCTCCACCGTTCTGGCGTATAGGACGCCGGCGGAGGAGGCATGTTCTCTGTCGCCGTCAACCATGTATGCGATCCTCTGTCGCGAGCAGAAGAGAATTCGACAGCGCGAGGTGGCGCTACTCCTAAGGTCAAAAGTACGCCATGCGTTTCATCTATTCCTGAGTTTTCCTGCTACGTTCTTCTGCAGAATCGAATGCTAGAAGAAAATGCAAGATTTCAACACCGGTAATGCCACCGTCGACCTTCTTTCTAGATTCTTTCAATGCATCTGAATGGATTCAGGTTTTCCGTCGAAGGAGAAAGCATTCAGCCTGGCGCCGTCGCCGTGCATCTCTGCCGGCAAGATCTGTTTCGTCGTCAGGGAAACGGTCACCGCAACGACAACGTTTTTCAAACTCTGATGCTTTGGGCCGTATGGCCTCAGGGCCTCGGAAGTCAACGGCAGTCATTGATCCGTATGGTCGTATGGGCCCGGACTACGGATCCCGCAATTTGCTCGCGGGGTCACGTATCGTCTAGGGTTCGGGGCTACGAGCAAGCCGTCGTCTATCCCCACCCCACCCATTGCTGTTCCGCGTTTCTCTTCTGCCACCATGGTGAACCGAGGCGGTGGTCCGAATCGGGGACGGGGTGCACGTGGAGGACGTGGTGGCGGTGGATGGCAAGATGGTTTGGGCGCAGGTCGAGGTGCCAACTTCCATGAAGGAGGCCCGAGCGGTACTGCCGGTGATGGAACAGATGTGGATCAAGGCGGTGATCACCCGGACAACGTGTTTGGGGATGGTGTGTTCCGCGCTGGTCCAGGAAGACAAACTTTCGGCGGTGGAAATCGGCAGTGTACCAAGGCTATAATAACCGAGGTGATGGGCGTCGCAATTTTGGATACAGCGGTAACTATAATCCTCGTTGTTTTGTTTCGAATAATTCTGCAAATATTCGGACTGGTTCTGGGAATAGGTATGCTGCCACCACCACTGGTCTTACGGATGTACAGCAGCGTATGGTGTCGGAAGCCGCGGAGGCTTTGGCTCGATAGTTGGCCGGCCGCTCGGAGCTCTCACAGCCGGCATGTCTGCAATATGTGCCGAAGAATACTGCAGCACATCCGGCAGGACAGGGGGCTGCGGTGGTGCGCCATCCTGGCCTTGCCAGAGCGCCACCGATGCCAGCAACGGTGCAGCCCATTGCGAGTGTGAAAGGACAGCCTCATGCACATAGGGCTGAAGATGTACTGTTGGCGGTGGCCGGGTGTGCCACCAAGGACGTTGTCGGTGAGTCGGAGAATTTGAGTGAGGAGGAGTTTGTTGCAGCAACTAGGAAGAAAGGACCGAGCTGTTTCAGATGTCGTAGGGTTGGGCATTTCCTCAACGATTGTGAAGTGGTACTTTGTGATTGCTATCAACGACCTGAGCATGCTACCAAAGATTGCCCACTTCTTCATTTACCGAGACCTCGTCTTGCAATGTATGGTATGGGCCATCCAGACCCTAGCCTTTTGGGAATTACCTTTGTCCAATTTAGTGAGGCCAAGGGTGGAGAACACAAGACTAGGGAGAGTAGAAGTATCTGGAGATTCTCTAACTATTGCACAATTAATTATGCATTTACAGTGGATTGTTCCTGGTCCACAATATGTTTGGGAAGTGCAGCAGATGGAGGAAAATCTGTTCAGGGTTAACTTTCCTAGCAAGAATGATTGGTTAGGGTGCAAAATTTTGGAAGATTCCATGTTCCTGACTCAACTATTATTCTTTCATTTCATTTATGGAAAAAAGGAGATTCAACTGGCTTGGGTACCTGAAGATGTTTGGGTGAGGGTGTATGGCCTTCCTCCGGTTGCTCTTGATGATTACTTAGCTTTGTGGGCACTTGGAGATGTGTTTGGTAAGACCAAATAGATTGATATAATTTTTACTAGACAGAATAATGTCCTCCGCATGCCCATTACTTACTTAGATACTACTCTTATTCCTGACACATTGGATCTTAAGATCAAGCAAAAGTTCTATCGATTAAGATTTGAGGTGGAAGGAGAGCAAAGGACAAATAATCTAGATGTTACCATGTCGGATGTTCCTGGTGATGGGGTGATGATGAGTCTAACACTAATGCCCATGATAAGCCGGTTGGTGGTGATCTTGAGCGCAATGTGAAGAGAACTAAAAATGTTGAGGATACAAGTGATGGAAAAGGTACATCTAATTCACCGCCAAAGTCGAGCATAACTTCTTTGCTGCTGCAAATGAACAAGGCTAGCTCAGTGGATGCTCTGGACAAAAGTCATCATATTTTGACAAACAATAAAAATACACAAAGGTATGATGATGTATTTCATAGTTCGAATAATTTGTGTTCAAAGCCTAAAGAATTATCTTCTTTCAGTGCAGTTGCGGAGGGTGCTGCGGAGTATGTTCCAATAGCGCCCCGCTCTGATCCGAATTCCATCTTAAACAAGCCAAAAAATCATGTGCATGTACCAGAGCTTGTCGTTGCGAGCGAGGAGGTGGGGGTATGTCGATCACACCGGTTGTGCATGCTGCACGTGGACCGAAGCATGCAGGGACGGGCCAGGAGGCTGAGGCTCAAGTGCTGAGCAGGCCGACTGCGGCTAGAGGCCCAGCTTCTTCTTCGGGCCAAGGTCCCGCCGTTCAGCCCGCCATGCATGGCATGAACAGTTCCATGCATCCGGTTGTGTCCACTCCCACGTCGATCATGGACTCAAATTTATCAAAATCTAATGTGATAACTAAGGTGAATGAATCAGCTTCTGTGCATGTTATGAATACTACTGTTGATTCTTATACCTCTATTTCGAATGATGCACATGGAGTGTGCACCCCTGGTCTTGCTTTGGCTGTTGAAAATGTCAATACTTCTAAGCATATACTAAGGTATGATGAGGTATATCTTAGATCCAACGTTATGTGTATCAGCCCTAAGCATCTTTATTCGTCTTTCAGTGCGGCTGTGGAGGACGGTGCGGAGTATGTGCAAACTGTTCTACAATGTGCCCGTAAATCAGCTCCACCCAAGATGCAAAAAATGGTATATGTACCAGAGGCGGGGATAGCTAACAAGGCGAGGAGGGGCACGTCGATCGTGGCCGGCGTGCATGGTGCACGCCGACCGGAGCATGTAGGGGCAGGCCGTGAGGCTTTGGCCACACCAGCGCTGAGCAGGCCGTCTCCTTTAGGTGGCCCAGCTTCGACGATGGGGGTTGGCTCCCCTACTCGGCCCGCCATGCATGGTTTAGGTAAATCCATGCAGACGCCGGTGATCAAGGCCACGTCGATCAACAACGTGACAATGCACAAGGGTGCGGTGACAAACAAGGTGAATGAACTAGATTTTGTGCATTCTTTGAATCAAGCGATTGATACACAGGGAGGTTCTACCTCTGGTGGGTTTTTGGTTTCTGTGAAAAATAATATGCCGATGGTTCAACCTTTCTCTCATAAGAAGATTGTTGATTTTGGGGGCATCGAAGAGGAAGCTATGCAAAGTGTGCGGTCGGGTGGAAGGTTGCGCGCTCAACCAAATTATGATGCTACTCAAATGGAGAGGGCGAGAATGCTACTTCAGAAGCGTGATGAAATGCCTGTGATAGGTACGTCTAAGACACAACCGACCTCGTTAATTTCTTTCTCTGAGGATCAGATTATTGAGCATGCTACTTCTTTGAGGGTGTCATTGGGTAATTCATATTCTGAGAATATTGCTTCGGTTAGGTCAATGAAAGATATTGAATTGGACCGCATGTTCACTGTGTCGGGAAAAAGTGATGAAACAACTATCAATAATGATTTTGATTCATCTTGTTTGATAGTCTCTCGTGCCTCTAATTTGTGTGAGGATTTGGAAAATGAAGAGATTTAGAAGGGGATGAGTTAAATAAGATTACTCCTATCATTGTCAAGGATAAGAAAAGATGTAAAAAATCATATGATAAGAAAAATATTAGGAGGTGCAACCGTTTTCATGTTAAAACTTTGAAATCATAATGCATAATTTAAAAGGAATTACCTGGAACAGTGAAGGTTTCAAAGACCCTGGAAAACATCTATTTGGACCGGTCACATTTTTCTATACCATTTCTAAGAGATTTGTCGGCTGGGAAGGAGTTTGCTTGGTATTGCTTACCACCGCATGGACGATCGGGGGGAATTTTGGTAGGAATACATACTGCTACTTTAAAAGTGAATAGAGTTGATAGTGGAGATTTTTGTCTTAAGTTGGCTGTCAAATCAAAGATAGATGTGTTTGAATGGTTGCTTGTGCCTGTGTATGGGGCGGCGCAAGACAAGTTCAATCATGGTTTTCTTACGGAATTAGTGAGGATGTGTGATTCAGAAACATTGCCAATGTTGCTAGCAGGGGACTTTCGTATATTAAGAAGACCAGAGGAGAAAAGTAATGATAATTTCAACCCTCGGTGGCCTTTCGTTTTTAATGCAATAATTGAAAATCTTAATCTAAAAGAGATTGCGTTGTCGGGGAGACAATTTACTTGGGCAAGTAGAAGAGAGAATCCTACTTATGAAAAATTGGATAGAGTCCTAGCTAGTGTTGATTGGGAACAAAAATTTCCAATGGTATCTGTCCGAGCTTTGACTCTGGCGGGTTCTGATCACACGCCCCTACTTATTGATGCTGGTCGTCAAGCTCATGTTGGCAACAAGATTCGTTTTTCTTTTGAGCTTTCTTGGTTAGAGCAGGATGGTTTCCATGATATGATTGCAACAGAATGGGTTGCTGGACCTATTGGAAAGACTCCTATACAAACTTGGCAAAATAAAATTAGGCACCTACGTCTTTTCTTACGTGGTTGGGCAAAATATTTGAGTGCAAAATATAAAAGAGAAAAGGAACGTTTGTTAGCTATTATTGATGCTTTGGATATTAAGGATGAATCCTTACCTTTATCTCCTAATGAGCGTAATGATCTGAAAATGGCCAATGAAAAATTAAACAAGCTTAGGCGCGATGAAGAAATTAAATGGGCACAAAGGGCTAAGGTGAAATTTATTCAGGAAGGAGGGAATAATACTAAATATTTCCATCTAATAGAAAATGGGAGACATCAGAAAAATAAAATATTTCAGCTAGAACAAGAGGAGGGCACTATTGTGGGAGATGATAATCTTAAGGTCTACATAACTGAATACTAAAAAAAATTGTTTGGCAGCCCAGAACCAAGTTATGTCACTTTGGATGAAAGTAGAATTGACGATATTCCACAACTGTCCACAACTGAAAATATTCTATTAATTAAGGATTAATCTATGGAGGAAATTCATAATGCTATCTATCAAATGGAGCATAATAAATCGCCTAGACCAGATGGATTTCCGGCTGAATTATATCAGCACTTTTGGGAAGTCATTAAAACAGACCTGATGGCACTTTTTGAGTGCTTTCAGAAAGGAGATTTGTCATTGTATAAACTCAAATTTGGAGTTATTACTCTGCTATCAAAAATGAAAATGCTACCCAAATTCAACAATATAGTCTATTGAATGTTAGTTTCAAAATTTTCACTAAAGTAGCGACGAATCGAATATCGGGAGTAGCTCAGAAAGTAATTAAACCGACACAGACATCATTCATACCAGGAAGACATATTTTAGAGGGAGTGGTGGTCCTTCATGAGACGATACATGAATTACATAGGAAAAAGCTTGATGGGGTTCTTTTCAAAATTGATTTTAAGAAGACATATGATAAGGTAAAATGGCCTTTTTTGAAACAAGTTCTTCGCATGAATGGTTTTGATCCTATTTGGTGTGTGAGGATTAAACACTATGTGCAAGGGGGAGTGTAGGAATTGGAGTAAATGATGATATTGGACATTATTTCCAAACTAGGAAAGGTTTGCGCCAAGGTGACCCTTTGTCCTTGATACTATTCAACATTATTGTTGATATGTTGGGTATTCTTATTGATCGGGCTAAAGAAGATGGGAAAGTTGGAAGTTTATTACCACATCTGACTGATGGGGGGATTTCTATATTGCAATATGCGGATGATATGATTTTATTTTTGGAACATGATATAGCTAAAGCCATTAATGTGAAGCTTATTCTTTCTATCTTTGAACAACTATCAGGGCTTAAAATTAATTTTCATAAGAGTGAAATTTTCTACTTTGGTAAGTCTAAAAATATGGAGCATCAATATAGAAATATTTTTGGGTGCGAAGCTGGATCCTTACCTTTCAGATATCTGGGTATTCCTATACACCATAGGGCACTCCGAAATGCAGAGTGGAGCCCTGTGAAGAATCGTTTTGCATCTAAACTAAGTTGTTGGCGTGGAAAAATGCTTTCCTATGGTGATAGACTTGTTCTAATTAATTCGGTTCTAACGAGTTTATCTATGTTTATGTTATCATTTCTGAAAATCCCAGTTGGGGTGAGGAAAAGATTAGATTATTACTATAGATCAAATTTCTTTTGGCAATCGGATGAGAATGAAAAGAAATATCGACTTTCTAGGTGGAATATTTTGTGTAGATATAAAGATCAAGGGGATTAGGGATTGAGGTACTTGAGTTAAAGAACAAATGCTTACTCAGTAAGTGGCTGTTTAAATTGCTCTCGGAGGAGGGTATGTGGTAGCAATTGTTGTATAATAAGTATCTCAAGAATAAAACTCTTTCACAAGTTGAAGCGAAGCCCAATGATTCACATTTTTGGAAAGGACTTATGCTTGTGAAGAATGGATTTTTTAACCGGGTTTTTTTAAAGTGGGTAATGGAATGACTGTTAGGTTCTGGGAAGATGTTTGGATGGGGGATGCCCCGTTGTGTCAACAATACCCAGCTTTATATAATATTGTTCAACATAAATATGTCCTTGTATCAACGGTTTTTGCAAATACACCTTTGAATATCTCCTTTAGAAGAGGTTTAAATGATAACAAATGGTTACAATGGCTGAATTTATGTCAACGGTTAATGACAATTACTTTAAATACTGAACCTGATGTGTTTTTTGGAAATTCACAGCTGGTCTGTTTTCAGTTAAGTTTATGTATCTTGATCTGATGAATGGACATACTATTTTCCTTCATAAATATTTGTTGAAACTAAAGATCCCCCTGAAAATTAAAATCTTTATGTGGTTCCTTAGTAACAAAGTGCTTCTTACTAAGGATAATCTAGCTAAAAGGAAGTGGAATGAGTGTCAAAAATGTTGGTTTTGTGATTCCACTGAAACTGTTAACCATTTGTTTATTGCTTGCCCATTTGCAAAAATTATTTGGCGCATGGTTTATCTCACTTACAATATTCCTCCACCAGCTAATGTTACTAATATGTTTGGTAAATGGCTTAATGGTGTACGTAAGGAGGATAAATAGAAAATTTGTGTGGGTGTATCTGCTCTATGTTGGTCCATTTGGAGGACTAGGAATGATATCATATTTAAGAAATAAAATGGAACTAATCTTTTGCAGGTTACCCGACGTGCTGCTCATTGGATTCAACAATGGGTTTTCCTTCTCCCGCTGGAACAACGGGAGGGTATGGTTACTGGATGCAACCGGATTCTAGTGATTGCTCAGGACTTCTTTTTCCGGGCTACTGGATGGCAACGCATTAATAGATTAGCAAATGGATAGGCTGTCTCTGTGTTGCATTTTTCTTTCGTTGATTCATGTGTCGACCTTAGCTTTCCCATGAGTGTAATTTTGAATTTTTTGTACACTGATTAGGTACATTTGGATAAATAAAGATGGTCGTGTGCATCTATTGATGCAGAGGGTGGAACGATGCTCCCATATCTATAAAAAGGTTATTCTGAAGTCACACGATTGCCGATTGCAGTCTGTTTATTCTCAAATTGTTACATGTATGTATGTTAAAAAAACTCATCAAGATAAAGATCGTGCGTCAAAGAAGTACGAGAAGGGAGCCACGATGAACAAAAGAGGTCAGGTCGCGTGCCCCCCTCTTCTGGGCGCGCCAACTAGGTCCGTTTGGCCCTCGAGCACCGTCTCGGCCCCTCCTTTATACAGACGCCTCCATTTCGTCAAAAAACATAACCCATAGTTTCCCCGAAATTTATTAAGGCGGCGGCGGAGGTGAAAATCCTCTCCTACTTTCGGAGAGGGTAGATCCTGCCGCACCGGTGTCTCCGGTGAAGGGGAAATCGACGCCATCATCATCACCACTCCTCCTTGACGTAGGGGGAGGCATCTCCATCAACATCTCCATCAGCACCATCATCACCATCTACAAGATCGACTTCATCCCCTTATAGTTTGTGTTTGATTGAACCCTAGATATTGTTTTAAGAGCTAGTTGCATGTTTATGATTGGCATTTTTCTTTTATTTGGTGGAGAGATTATACTTTTAGATTGTGTTGTAATCATTATGCCTCTAGTTCATATCATGTTTGACACTTGTGAGTAGTTCCACATGTTATTGAGGGCATAGGATAATCTGGCTATGATTCTATATGATGTGCAATGAGTATTTCGTCAAGTTTTTATCTTTTACGTTGTTTTATGATGGTTTTATGCGAGCATCGACTGCATATTACTTCACCTTTATATGCTCATAGGGCTACACTTTAATGCAATGAATAGTGTTGGAAGAGACGGAATTACAGAAACCGGTTTCCAATTCTTTAGTTGCATTAGAAGGGTTTATGTCGGGGACCAATGAACTAATTGCTATGGTGGGACATTTATGTCTTAATGATTCCTATACTTGCTCCTGAAAATAGATCTAGGACCCATCATAAGGGATGCATTTGCTCATATCTATGGCTGCACATAGTTTAGGCTCCGCCCCTAAGGGAATGAAACTTGACAAAATATTTACCATGTTGTGTAGAACTCTAAATGCTAGTAAATCCATGCTGCCCTCGGGACGCTTGTCACATATAAGCACACACATACAACCTTAAGCTTGTCCTCTTGTTACATAGAGGACTGGCCTTTCTCTACATATTGCTATTTACTTTCCGTACTTTAATTTATTGCAAACTATACACCCAAAACACCAAAACTAATGCATTCTTATTATTGTTTACTTGTTAAATGCCATAAACAATACCTTAAACTCCTTGTAGGTTTAAAAGCTTTTCTTATTAAAAATTACTACAATTGATCTCTTGCACTTGGGAGCCATCACCAGGCGCTGGCGAGCGCATGGGGTGGGAACGTTGCACGCGTCGGGAAGGGCGGGAGACGCCGCGACGCCTCAAGAAGATGCGCCATAATTCCGCTCACCGCCCACTCTCCCCTCTCACTCTCTCCCATTCTTACTTGCCCTCTCCTCTCCCTTCTCTCTCCTCTCGCCACCGGCGGTTCTACTACTGCCGGTAGATTGAAGACCACCGCGAGCAGGACTGGGGAGAGGCCATTCGGGGAAGCCATCTTCGTTGTCGCGTAGACGGCCTGCTTCTTCTCCCGGTTCAAGCTCTGCTCGGCAACGACATCCATGGAGGTAATACCCTAATCCAAGCTTTTAGGCTTCATTGTTCATAGATCTGCGGTTTTGTGGTGTTCGATCTACGGTAATTTGGCACATGCATCTTAGATCTACTCCGTTTGTGGTTATATTTGGGCCTTATTTCTTTTCTAGGTACATTAGTGGCTTAAAAAAACTAGATCGGTGTTCTTGCACCTTGTTCCGGCATGAACAATCTTACCGTTATGGCCAAATCTAGGTTTTAGGTTCACAGTTTAGCAAATTGGGGTTTTACTATTCATGCCGATGATTACACGGTGGTGCTAAGCTTTTCAGAACCTAGTGCCATGATCGAAGTCTGTTGTTTGATATTGCATTAGGTTCTGATTAAATATCTCTTCCACTAGCTAGTGCTACGATTTATGAGGCCTGATTGTACCCAAGTTTGTTCAGAACCGAGGCAAAGATTAACTAGAGGGTTTGAAAAACAAGGTAGCAATGCTGAAGAACGTGCACAAAACGCAAGCACAAATCCTGAGGTCTAGGAAGGAGGAGTGGGAGGGGAAAGAGAGACAATGAAGGCTATGAAGGACGAGTGGGAGGGAGAAAGAGATGCATTGAGGGCAGAAAATGAGGTACTAAAACAAAAAAGGAAAAGCTAGAGTATGTTGTGTATGACCTGCTTAAAGCAGATTCTGTTAACATGGATAAACAAAAGATGATTAGGGCTATTTGTGATGAGTGATGTAAGATAATCTTGCTTGTAATGCGCCATAATTAGCCTATGTTTGCACTGTGAACCTTGATATGTGGATCTGTTTAATGATCCCAACTATTTTCTCTGATATGTTCAATGTTATGGCCCATGATATGAACTTGTGAAGAAAATAACACAATATTTGATGATATCCAACCTTGTAGAACAGCACAAACACTCCTCCTTGTGCCTTGTACTAAGTTGAATAGCATCAATTCTAGTGATTATAGATTAGAGGCCTTATTGTTTTGCTTGCCATATTCTTGGAATCTTGTTTGTCATTAGGCTAGTGATTAAAATTTGGCACAACCATATGCAAGGGGCTGGCCGTAAACCTAGTCCTTTGTGCAAAAACATTACTTGTACGCTAGACTTAGTTTGAGGATAGTCCTTTTGCATGCGGTGTTCACCTAGCTTCTCTATCATATTCTCATATGGTCTCACAAGCATATTATCATATGAGGCTTGGCCTGCATCTTTTTATGCTCATTGAAATTGTTTCTTCATCTTGCAGTTCTCCAAGCTGATGATGGGTGGAGCTGACATACCATTTGGCGAGGGCACTTCCAACAAAGAACCTAGAGAGGGAAGCTCTGTCAAGAGGGCAAGTGGAGGCATGTGAAGGTTGGGCATTTCCATGACGACGTCGGACCAACCCACTTTGCAAAAGTAGCGTTGTCTCCCGGGTTGGAAATGTTGTCAATTCCCACAGGTTTCCTCTCCTACCTTGGCACCATCCCGTCCCTAGTATGATCATCCTCAAGACAAACACCTGCTACTTCTGGATGGTGAAGCCGAGGGACGTGAAAGACATTGTCTATCTGGATCAGGAGTGTCCTGGATTTTTCATTGCCCACTAGGTGAAGATAGGCTACTTCATGACCTTCAGGGTGATGAGGGGCGACGTCTTCAAGGTCGCCATATTCGACTACTCCATGAAAAAGGTCGTCCAGAGGTGCTCACAACATCATCCATCCCTTGCCATGCTCGACGATTGAAATCCGTTCCTGTATTTGTCTCGTACTTTGTTTAATTATGGGATGAATTATGTTTGCTATGGCGTGCTGAACAATGTGTGCTATGTTCTGCTAAAGAATGTTTTGTATGTGCTACTAAAAAATGTGTGCTTGATGCTGAAAAGGGGTGGTATCCTCACCATTTGAGAAATAGGTTATCACATTTCTTGTTCTACACATAATCAAACATGATGTTATGCTTCTACCGAGCGCAAAACAGCCTACCAAACGAATTGTTTTTAGTTTATCCAACCTCGTGGAGCCAAGTTGCATGAGAGAGAGAAAGAAACGCGAAAAAACCTCGTGGCTCTTGGTCGGGAGCTCCTATACATCGCTTCCAGCGGGAGCGATGGTGGCTCCGCTCAAGGCCTCCTGCCTAGGCCGTTTCAACTGCGGCCCAATAAAAGGTATTGTTTCTTTCTCTCTTTTCTTTTTGTTTCAGTTTGATTTTAAAAAATATTAATATCTGAAAAAGTTCATAGTTGGAAAAAGTTTGGATTTAAAAATGTTTAAATTTAAAAATTGTTCGAATCTGGAAAATGTTCCAATTTAAAAATGTTCAAATCTGAAAAATATTCGAATTTTAAAAATGTTCAAATCTAAAAAATGTTCGAATTCAAAAAATGTTCAAATCTAAAAAAAGTGTGAACTTTAAAAAATTTGAATCTAAAAATGTTCTAATATAAAAAATGTTCAGATCTAAAAATTGTTCTAATACGAAAAAAGTTCAAATTTAAAACTGTTCATAATTCGAAACAGTTCAAAAAAATGAAAAAATGTTGTATTTAAAAAGTTCAAAAAAGTTAACAATTCAATATTTGAAAAAATATTCAAAAACTGGTCAGAAAAATCGGAAACGACGGAAAACCGAAACTGGAAGAAAAACCAAAGCGAACAAGAAAAAACCGCCTAAAACCGAAGAAACCTAAGAAAACCTGAGAAAAAACACACCGCTGCCGCTAATGGGCCGGCCCACCCTGTCCACCGCTTCAGGCGGGAGCGAATCGCTCCCGCAATGAGCGGGGAATAGGGATCGCCCTCTTGGTCGCAGGAGCAACGCGCGCCCCATCCTTGTCTTGGGCATGCCGCGCGCGCTCCATCTTCCAGGCCTTGGCTTGCAGGTGGCCCCACCTCGTCGCTCCACTCGCCCCGGTTGGGCTCCGTGCCCCAGACTATGACCTGGGCGTTCCAAATGTCGAAGCAAAATAAAATTCACTCCTGCCTCGCTAGTTCCCAACATATGCAGCCAATGCACACTGAGATCGAAGAGCGCATGCGAGTTGCACACTTCGCTCACACGGTGTATAATCCACCATTCTGACGCTCCATGTGCCACTTCCACACCTCATTCTATCCGAGCCCCCACCTTCAGCCACTCAAGGAGGGCACCGTTTTCATCCCCACGAAGCGACGACGAGATGGTGGTGATTTTGGCCGTGGTCCTGGCGGTCGTGGTCGCATCCTACGCCCACTTCTTATGGCCGGTGGATATGATGAAGGCGCCAGGCGCCGCCGGGATGTTCATCTCGCGGGAGGCGTTCGAGATAATCCCTAAACTCTACTTCTTCCTACTCCACAACTTCGGAGCCGGCGTCGCTGCTTCCTTGTTTAGCGGTTTCCCCGGCTCGTTGATCTGCGTCGTTTGTTTCCTTTGGCGTCTCGTCACTGGTTTCATGTACGCCGGTCTACTTCGCGGTTTCCTGCTCCCCCTCGCGTCTTCTCTTTTCAGCTTCCGTCGTGCCATCGCCAGCTTCTTGTACGGTGGTTTTATGTGTAGTTTCTTCATCCCCGTCGCGTCTTCTCTTTTGAGCTTCGGTGGTGGCATCGTTGCTTTCGTGTATGCTGGCCTTGTTCGTAGTTTCCTTATCCCCCTTGTGTATTCTCTTCTGAGCTTCGGCGGAGGCGTCGCTGGCATCATGTACACTGGCCTTGTTCGTGGGTTCTTCATCCCTGTTGTGTCTTCTCTTTTGAGCTTTGGAGGAGAAGTAGCTGGCATCATATATAATGGGCTGGTTTGCGGTTTCTTCATCCCTGCCGTGTCTTCTATTGTGAGCTTCGGAGGCGGCGTGGCTAGCATCATCTATGATCTTCTTTCTCGTGATTTCTTTATCCAATTCATGCTTGGTCTTCTTGTCGCACGAGTCATGGGTTTTCTTTTCAGATGACTGGCGACTACATACATCGCGAGCGCGCGCCTCAGTGCTACCGTGGCCTGAGGCAGGCGTGTGCGTAAAATGTTCGTAGTGCATTTTGCCCACTATCTCTCATAAGTGGTGTCTGGTTAAAATGATCTCAGTAATGCTCATTACTAATGAGTATTAATCTCTTTCTTCTATATGTGCTAAATGTGTATATATATCACGTACGTATTGAGTAGATGCGGTACATACTACATAACGTGTCAGGATTAACTTCTGAATTTGATGGCGCAAAAATATGGGGGTACTCCATAAGAGCATCTTCAACAGGTTGCGGAGGGCTAGGGTTGAGGGACATAACCAATTGATGCTCAACTATTTTGCAGAGTCACCGTTGTACTCCCTCCATTTTTATTTACTTCACGTTCTGGATTTAGTCCAAATCATACTTTGTTAAGTTTGACCAAGAATATAAGAAAAAATATTAACATTGATAATACCAAATGTCATAATATAAAATCCGATTCTACTATTATAGATTTTACATTATAGATGCTTATATTTTTTCCTAAATATTTTAGTTAAAATTTATAAATTTTGACTTTGACTAAACCTAGAACGCAATGTAATTATGAGGGAGTATCATTTATTTCTACCATGAGATTCGCGATTCCGGTTTCCATGATGATCTCCATAACTAAGGATCTCATTGAGAAGTGGTGGTCATGGTTTGGCGAGCAAAGACGCTAGCTCCATGTTATATGTGATGAATTGTATGTTGTATGCGATGAACCTTGCGTATTTGTGAGTTGATTTGAGTGAAAATTAATCATGAACTATTTGTGTAATAGTGATATAATATAAGTACAATTGAGATTTTATTTGTGTTTTAGAATCATTTAAATATGAGTTTTATGATATTCGTGTCATATATGCTTGCAATTTTAAATATAGGGCACAAGGTGTGGTGCCCTATTTTATAACATTTGAAATTTCTCCCGTGGCATATTGTACATGAAATTGGTACCCTATATTTCGTACACTAATAAAGTGTCAAAACCAAAAAGTGGGACATTATAATCCAAAATTTGTATTCACTCCGTTTCAGTTTACTAGTCTTACGTGTATTTCTAGGTCATCAATTTAACCAATTTAACATAAGATATATATATTAAAAAAATAGGTGTGACTATTTTTCAGTTGACTGAGAACTAGCTTCGTCAGTCGACTAATGCCATCAAATCTTAGGTACAATTCATGACTAGCACGAATCATGGTACAAATCAAATGATATAAAACTTGATTGTGCACGAAGTTAGTTCTCAGCTAACTGAGAACTAGCAAATCCCATAAAAAATATATCATTATAAAATTTAGATTTTATATTTTCTAATGATATAATTTTGTGTTATATAATTCATATTATATAGATCAAATTAACAACCTAGTTATACATGCATGTCTAGTAAAATCAGATAGAGGGAGTACTCCATATAACATGAAGTATATGCGACGGCCCTGTTTGCATGACTACTCTCTCCGTCCTCAAATACGTCAATATCTAGCTCTAAACTTTATCCACAAAATAGTATACTCATATCTTGCCAATGTACTTCAATTGCTTCTCTCTCATCGTACGGAAATCAAACCCAATAATATTGAGCACATGTTCGTCTTGTTTTCTACGTGCACTCAGCTCTTTGGAGGTGAATGCATTAAAGACAAGAGATACATATTCCTAATGTATTTTTCACTCCACTTCATAATTTATTTTGAAAATCTCGCATGTACATTTATTTGTGAAGTACTCCATAGAATACATGAGACGGTTGTGTATGGACTCCATGCAGCATGGCGTACTCCACCTTGTTTGCATTCCACCTTGTGGTTCAATTATGTTGTGGTTACACTGGAATTTCAACGGAGTAGTCGCTTCGTACTCACTGCCTGAGTGAATACCTCGTCTTCCGCTTCCTAGCTCCAAACTCTTCCTCTCCCGAGGAAGCAACAAATGCACGGACGGCGTACAGTGCTGACGTAGAATATATAACCAGATGTATTGGCGCATTGCCATTCTCACTCTTCCGTTTCTGCAACTCCAAGACCCACACCAAACTCTCGGATCAAGCGAATCGATGGGGGTTCCCGCGGGTTTCATCTTCGGCGCAGCCGCGGCCGCGGTGATCGCCGTGGGAGCGTACATGTTCTTCTGGCCGGCATCGGCGGCCGTGGCCATGATGAAGGCCCCCGGATCCGGAGGGCTGCTGATTTCCCGCCTGGCGTTCGAGGCCAACCCGCAGCGCTACTACTATCTCCTCCGCACCGCCGGTGCCGCGGTGGCTGCTGCCGCTTTCGCTCCGTGAGGTGATTCGTAACCTGTAGCATCGAAATCCTCCGTCGTATCTACTGCTCGGTTGTCAGATGTATTATCCGCGTTTGTCTACAACTACCTATGTACTGCACTGTACTGCTAAACCTCTACGAATGCATTTGGGTCGCGCTTTTCTGCCCGTTATCCAATTATTACAGCGCAATCAGATACTGATAATCACAGTTCAAAAAAGAAAGATACTGATAATCATGTTATTTCATTCATCCCAAAAACGACTGCGGTACAACACAACACACAAGCAGGCACGCATACTACACACACTCATAGAGTCCACACACGCGAATCGTACATCCACATGGACCTGTTAAATTTAGAAACTAATCCAAATATGTCAGACAGTCCAATTCACGGAGCCGCAAACCCGTGCCGCCAAACCTCTCAAGGACGATCTCATTCAGCTGTGCCGCCATTTCTGACGTCATGTGGTTCACCTAGTCTCCGGCGACACCTTTCCTAAAGAAGGCGTCAAGGGGCATGGCGTGGTACGTACCCGACGACCCTTTCTTGTTCACCTCCAGTCCATTCATCTTCTCAAATTAATTTTATACTCCCCTAAAATGTAAGAAGTCTAAGGATTAGTTAAAAGTCAACGTTTTAAAGTTTAATCAAATTTATACACAAAGGATGATGAGCCGCTGATTCCAAATTTCTACTACTGGGCGGAGTGACGTTATCTCCTCCTCGCGTTGCCCCCTCCTAGCGACTGGGAAGGCGAAACCCTAGAGCATGTTGCCGCCGCCCCCTCCCCTCCTCCCTCCCCTCTCCGCTGCTCCCTGAGGCGTTGCCGGGCTAAGCCCGCAACACCGGTGAAGGGGTGTTATCACCAGAATTTAACCGAGTCAGAGGTGGGCCGCAATCAAGATGGGCTTAAGGAAATATACTTGGAGGATTACGTGAATCGGCCTGTTATACCAAGATGGGTTTAATTACCCTTGTATCTGTAAAATATTAGATCGCATCTTAGTTTAGAAAGTAGAATCTTACTCGTGCACGGTTTGGTGCACGCCCACATTAGAAAGTCCCCTGGACTATAAATATGTACCTAGGGTTTATGGAATAAACAACAACTCACGTTCAACCCCAAAACAAACCAATCTCGGCGCATCGCCAACTCCTTCGTCTCGAGGGTTTCTATCGGGTAGCGACATGCTGCCTAGATCGCATCTTGCGATCTAGACAGAGACAAGCCCCACGTTGTTCATGCGTTGCTCGTACTGAAGCGCTTTTGATGGCGAGCAACGTAGTTATCATAGATGTGTTAGGGTTAGCATTGTTCTTCGTTTAAGCATGCTTACGTAGTGCAACCCTTGCATATCTAGCCGCCCTCACGCCTATCTCAGGTGTGGGGGCGGCACCCCGCTTGATCATTATTTAGTAGATCTGATCCGTTACGATTGCTCCTTGTTCTACAAGGATTAGTTTAATATCTGCAATAGTTAGGCCTTACAAAGGGGGAGGATCCAGTGGCACGTAGGGTGGCGTTCGCAAGTCCTAAACAGGATGTTCCGAGGATCAACTTCATGTTGGTTTTTAGGCCTTGGTTAGGATCGGCTTACGAGCACCGTGCGTGGCCGCGAGGCCCAACCTGGAGTAGGATGATCCGATTATGCGGTGAAAACCCTAAATCGTCGTAGATCTAATTAGCTTTATCTTGATCAAGCAGGACCACCAAGTATTCGTGCACCCCGTACGAATCATGGGTGGATCGGCTCTTTGAGCCGATTCACGGGATAACTCGAGAGCCGATCGAGGCTCGTATTTAACGTTTACATGTATGCCCTGCAGAAACTAAGCGAGGCATCCCCATCACCTTCCCGACCAGGTATAGGTCAGGTGGCACGCTTTGCACTTCGCATCGCCGCGTGTGACCGAGAAGAGCATTGCGGGCCGTCGCTCGGAGGGGTCTCAGCCAGCCGCAGCTCTAGGCTCTTCCCGGCTCTACGGTGTTGACAAGGCCGCTGCCCGCCGGTGGGTTTTGGCAGTCAACACATTCTGGCACGCCCGGTGGGACCAACGTCTACATCAACCACATCGCCATCTACATCTGAGATGGCGGGCGGCACGCCAGTCACGTGCGATGAGATCAAAGCCATCCTCGAAGCTGAACTCATCGGCTCCTCTGAGAAGACCCGGCCGCACGATGTCAAGTTCGGTAGAGACCCACGTCCGGGGCCCGGCGTCGACACGGTGGATCTCAGCCACCCCATAGGTCAGCCAAAGTTTTCCTTTGGTGTCAATATGGCAGGGTCTGCAAGCCGCCATGACAAAGAGAAAACAGAAAGCAGCCACTCCCGTGGCAAGGATGAAGAGGGGGCCGATCCGCGCGACCAACCCCAAGATGAGGACAGGCGGTACCTGGCAAGGGAGGGGATAAGAAGCATGCAGTATCAACACCCACTCTCCGGGCGCCTCCTCAACAAATACGAGCAACACCACGACCGACGTCGGCGCTACGACGTAGATGACGAAAGAAATTTTCGGTCTGATACCGAGGTCAGAAGGTACCGCCAACATGGTAGAAGCAACGACGGGTACGATCGTCGCGCCAAAGGAAGGCCAAGGGGGCAGGGTGACATGGATAAGCACTGGGACTGCCCGTTCTTCAAACATTGTCTGGGACTCGGGAATGAGCCGATTGCCAACAATCGAGGACCGCCCGAATGCAAACAAAGGAAGAAGGGTGCCGCTAACGTGTCCGTGTTCAGCCGTCTAGGGCTTTTCCCGCCTCGGAACAAGCATGCCGAGTCCGCTCGGTGGAAGATCTCGAGGAGCTAGAGGACGGTGGTGAAGAATACAAATATCATCAGCCCGTGTGGTGCCCCGATGGGCTCGGCCATTCCCGTAAGCGAAGAGTTCAGCGTCTGCGTGGGTTGGAAGAAGCTGAAAGATTATACCTGCGCACGCTAAGGAAGGCACGGCCTGATCTGGCCGCCAAAATTCTGCGAACCCTGGACAAGGAAGGTCAGCCACAAAGAAAAGAGTGGCGCCCCGAACAGAGAAAAGCCGATGATGAAACATCGGCTGGCACAAATATGGTGTTTATCCTCCCTTCGGAGTTCAGTGCTCCAGGATTAGATGAGACATCCGTGGCACAACTTGACTGCGGCCCACGGCCGGTTATCTTTGAGAAGCCACGAGAAAGGAGCTACAGGCATCTGAAGGCCCTGTACTTACGAGGGTATATCGATGGGAGGCCTGTAAATAAGATGCTGGTGGACACCGGAGCGGCGGTTAACATCATGCCGTACTCTATGCTACGTCGGGCTGGGACGCTCGAGTTCGGATCTAATCAAGACTAACGTAACGTTGAGCGACTTCAACGGCCAAGCGTCTGAGGCACAAGGAGTTCTGAACGTGGATCTGACCGTAGGAAGAAAAACTATCCCTACGACGTTCTTCATCGTTGATAGCACGAGCAGTTATGCTGTGTTGCTGGGAAGAGATTGGATCCACGCCAAGCTGCTGCATTCCCTCCACGATGCACCAATGCATAATACAGATGGGATGGTGATGAGGTAGAGGTCGTCCAAGCCGATGACTCGGCCGAAGTTTCAACGGCTGGCATGAACGCATGGGAAGCAGCGAGGCCAAGAACCCCTCTCGGGCATCAACTTGGACGATCGCGAGCGCATCGATGTGACAAAGGGAAGGGTTAAGCTAGTTTTATCCACCGGCCTCGACCATGTAGTTGAAGCCAAGCGATGTGCAACTTGGCGAGGCTGATCCTTGTGATCGGCCCCAAGGGTCTATGAAGGAACATTACAAAACCTTCACCGAGCAAACAACGTGGAGGCCGATTCCGATAATCGGCCGTGAATATCCTCACCATCCATACTGCCTGGGTTCAACACATTCATGATCCAACAGAGCCGATATCATCAATTCTCTTGACAGAATCGGCTCGGGGGGGCGCCCAAGTGGATAAAACACGAGGATATGCAGTAGAAGTGTTCCATCCTGTGGCGATGGGTATTGGAGTATGGGGGCCGATACACAAATCGGCCGGGAATTCAAAAATTTTTAAGCATAGCCGATGTGCAGACATCGACTTAAGGATCAATGGAGCTCTTCAAGGACAAGGCCAAGAGCAGCCTGGATGTGCGGATCAGGTCCACCAAAGGAAAGGAGCCTATCTGGCCGGCAGGAACTGAAGAAACTCGGGGGGCACCTCGCCTTGAAGGCTCTCTGCTTTGAGAAGCCGATTTATGTTCAAATCGGCTAGCTCTGCATAAGAAGCTCCTCAGACATGATCAAGCCCAGGTCTATGCAGCTCATTTGCGTATCCTTGTCTCTGTTTTGCCTTGGCTGAGACTCGGGGGCAACAGGCCTGGTAGATGCTCTATTGAGGAACCGATTGGGGTACCATCGGCTGATCTCTGTTGCAACCTTCTTCACAAAACGATGAGCGCTCGCTAAGGAGGATCTCCGAAACTCGGTGGGAGAATTAAGGGCTCTCTTGGGAGTCCCACAGTATCTACTGGAAAGAGAATCATCAGTTGAAGGATGGAAGGGTGAATGTCAAAGGACCGATGCGTTGCTATCGGCTCATTGCGCATTGGCAAAGGGGACGAATCGGCAGGGTCAGCATAAGAGAGGATCGGCTAAATTAAGCTCAAAAAGGAAATCAGCAAAATCGAAATTGGGGAAAAAGTTCTTCATTAATAGGCGGGATTTCTTACATCAAAGAGCTGATTACTCCCAGAAGGAAATACTAGGGGGATACATTGCCCCATCTACTACTACTGACCCTATGCTAGAGGTCCTATCTACGGGCCGTCACTGCCCTCATCGTCATCCTCAGAGCTCTCATCGGCACTGCTGCCGATGGGCTCCTCGTCGCTACTCCCGTAGCCCTCCACGGGGGCTTCATCCCCGTCTTCGTCGTCACTGCTGTCGTCGTCCCACCACATGCGGAGGCGCTTCACTGGCGGGTAGCCCTCGAGGGAGTCGTCGTCGTCGTCCTCCTCCTCCTCCTCTTCCTCCTCCCCTACCCCCTCGGAGGAGGTGAAGTCGTCCCAGGAGAAGCGATCGTCATCGCTCTCCTCCTCCGATTCCCCGTCGGCGAGGAAACGGAGGTCGCTCTCCCCGTCCGTCGAGGACCTGGTCGTCCTCGGACCAGATGGAGAAGTCATGGTCCGACTCCTCCCCGGCCGCAATGGCGCGACGGGTGTTAGCCGCATGGACCGCCGCCGGGTTGTGCTCCGGCGTCGGCTCACGGGACAGGGAGGAGCTGGCTGGAAGGATCCGATGGGGCGAGAGGAGGAAGAGGACATGATGGCGCAGGAGGACTTTTGGACCGCTAATGCGAGGGAGATGCAGAGCGGAATCTGTTCATAGCGGTTAAATAAAAGGGGATATGGTGGAAATTCAATGCCACAGCAGTTTCCGAGGAAGTGGTGCTTGAAAGAAAGAGAAAGGACTGCCAAGTCACGCGGAGAAGTTGAGAAGGCAAGTCATCATGGTGACGGATATCGCGACGGTTCCGCCACGACATGACCCGACGAAGGAAAGCGAGTGATTTTGGAATTACCAATTCCAAAACCAGGGGGGCATGTGTTATCACCGGAATTTAACCGAGTCGAGGTGGGCCGCAATCAAGATGGGCTTAAGGAAATATACTTGGAGGATTACGTGAATCGGCTCGTTATACCAAGATGGGTTTAATTACCCTTGTATCCGTAAAATATTAGATCGCATCTTAGTTTAGAAAGTAGAATCTTACTCGTGCACGGTTTGGTGCACGCCCACATTAGAAAGTCCCCTGGACTATAAATATGTACCTAGGGTTTATGGAATAAACAACAACTCACGTTCAACCCCAAAACAAACCAATCTCGGCGCATCGCCAACTCCTTCGTCTCGAGGGTTTCTATCGGGTAAGCGACATGCTGCCTAGATCGCATCTTGCGATCTAGGCAGCACAAGCCCCACGTTGTTCATGCGTTGCTCGTACTCGAAGCGCTTTTGATGGCGAGCAACGTAGTTATCATAGATGTGTTAGGGTTAGCATTGTCCTTCGTTTAAGCATGCTTACGTAGTGCAACCCTTGCATATCTAGCCGCCCTCACGCCTATCTCAGGTGTGGGGGCGGCACCCGCTTGATCATTATTTAGTAGATCTGATCCGTTACGATTGCTCCTTGTTCTACAAGGATTAGTTTAATATCTCGCAATAGTTAGGCCTTACAAAGGGGGAGGATCCAGGTGGCACGTAGGGTGGCGTTCGCAAGTCCTAAACAGGATGTTCCGAGGATCAACTTCATGTTGGTTTTTAGGCCTTGTTTAGGATCGGCTTACGAGCACCGTGCGTGGCCGCGAGGCCCAACCCGGAGTAGGATGATCCGATTATGCGGTGAAAACCCTAAATCGTCGTAGATCTAATTAGCTTTATCTTGATCAAGCAGGACCACCAAGTATTCGTGCACCCCGTACGAATCATGGGTGGATCGGCTCTTTGAGCCGATTCACGAGATAACCCGAGAGCCGATCGAGGCTCGTATTTAACGTTTACATGTATGCCCTGCAGGAAACTAAGCGAGGCATCCCCATCACCTTCCCGACCAGGTATAGGTCAGGTGGCACGCCCTGCACTTCGCATCGCCGCGTGTGACCAGAAGAGCATTGCGGGCCGTCGCTCGGAGGGGTCTCAGCCAGCCGCAGCTCTAGGCTCTTCCCGGCTCTACGGTGTTGACAAGGCCGCTGCCCGCCGGTGGGTTTTGGCAGTCAACAAGGGGGCGGTGGGGATCTGAGCTCTCGGCTCCCCTGCGGTGGCTAGGTGGAGGATCTCTATGGCGGGCTCGCCATGACCAAGGACGCGGCGCGACAGGCTCTCCTCTCCAACGGTCGGCCTCTAGCTCGGCGGATGGCGCGGACGAGTTAGTCTGGCGGCTCCCTCGGTGGGGGCTCGGGACTGGGAGGCGGCGGCCTTGCTTGGTGAGGCGCCACCGGCTTCGACGGCGAGCGGTGGGCGCGGATGCGGTCCGGCATCTCGGCCGCGTGGGCGGCGAAGTTCCGGCGAACGGCGGTCGTGGCGCGGGGCTGCTCCGGTGGCTGGCGGCGCCAGATCTGAAGTATCCCCTCAACCTCACTTAGGCGCTTCCCACCACGCTGGATCTGGAACTCGTGGGCCTTGTGCCGCCGGTTCCATGGCTGGAGGTGGTGATGGTGGCTGGAAGTGGAGTCCGGGAGAAATCCCTTTGCCGGTCTCGGCTGCGACGTCGGCGACGCCCGAGTGGCGCCATTTTCCTCCTTGGTGGCGACGTCGAGGTACTCCCTTCCCTTCACCCCACCCCTGTTGCGCTCCCGGGGTGAAAACCCTAACTGTGTTGGGCGGCGGCGGCGCCACGGGCGGCGTGTCCTCCTTGGAGGCGCTGCTGTTGGAACCTTTCGGGGTGTGCGGATGTTGCCTTCGTGCAGTTGGGTGGTGGCGGTGTTGCTCGGCGACATTGTCCTTCTACATGAACGACCAAGTCCGCCGCTTCAGCTCTGCGTGGGTGAACCCTTGGCGGGCGACATGGCTCCGCAAGGTGAGCTCAGTCTGCGAGTATTGGGGCTCTGTTCCAGCCCTAGGTTTAGGCTTGGTTCCTGCTATGTGCTCTGCTCAAGGGGAGCATTTCCATTGCGGCCGGTTCGGCGTCCTTTCGAGCCAGGATGAGGGGGTAGGGACCCTCTCCGGCAATGGAGGAGTACTGCCAGGCGATAGATGGATCAGGGGGTAGGCGGGTCTCCGCTGCTTCGCTTTCGATGCTTCTACCTCGCTTCACCTCGGCCGCTCCCGGGTGCTTCATTCTCGCTTGAGGATATCGAGGACTTGAGCTGGGTTTCTTGTTATTTTTTTGAAACACCAGCTGGGTTTCTTGTTTTTTCTTTTATTTGCTGTGGTTTTGGATGTTGTAAGCTGTTTTCAGCATTCTTGTATCATCAGCCGTTTGAGCTTTATTAATTTAAAGCTGGCCACTTTGTGCCTTATTGTTTAAAAAAGTTTATACACAAAAATATGAATATTTACAATACTAAATCAACATAAATAGATTCACCATAAATTTTATTTTTTTAATATGTTCATTTGATATTGTTGATGTCAATATTTTTTTCTATATATTTGATCAAAATTAGTAAGGTTTAACTTTTGACCAATCCTAGGATGCTTTACATTTTGAGATGGAGGGAGCACTAAATATGAATCAACTTGGTTCAATAAATCATGCCGCAATGCACACGAAGTTCGTTCAGTTTGAGATTCCCTTAAGTTCATGAAACTGAATGAACCTATCCACACGAATGAATCACACAAACAAGCATCTTTATTCGATAATGAAGACGGTGAATGTGACATAGAGTCCACAACTGATTCACCAAGCATAGAGTCCAGAACTGAAACATGCATGCACATGACCTGATTATAAACAAAACAAATCCGAGCATGCCGACAGAATCCAAATCAAGGAGCCGCGAGGCCCGTGCCACGAAACTTCTCACGGACGATCTCATCTAGCCGCGTTGCCATATCTGGCGTCATGTGGTTCACCCAGTCTCCAGCGACACCTTTCCTGAAGAATGCGTCACGGGGCATGGCGTGGTATGCCCCCGACGAGCCTTTCTTGTTCACCTCCAGCCCCTTCATCTTCTCGAAGCTACACAGCTCCACCACACCCTCCACGGCGCCGGCGCTCTCCTCGGCGGCCGAGAACGGCCGACCCAGGAACTCCGCCAGCCTCCTCACGTGCTTGCCCGTGTCTTGCAGCAGGTCCTCGTACCTGAGGAAGAGCACCCGGTCGGGGCGCTCCAGGCTCGCGCGCCAGTAGGTGAGTACGTGGTCCCAGATCGGGCCGACCGCCACGGCGCCGTCGCATACGTGCTCGAACAGCTCGGCGAACGAGAGCTCCGGCTGGCGTCGCCGGAGGAAGTGCCACAGCGAGACGACCATGTCCTTGGGGTCCCTGCAGATGTACGCAACTTTCACGTCGCCGCTGGTGACCGACTCGGGGAGCAAGGTGTACGGCATGTGCGTGTTCATGAGCCGCGGCGACGGGAGCTTCTCCAGCTTGGTCTCCTGCCCATCGGCGAAGATCTCGTCGAGGAACGGGATGCAGTCGTGCGGGTTGAGGCGGAGGAGCGGGTGCTGCGCCGGCTCCGGGTACGCGTCGCGCGTCATGGTGGCGAAGGCCAGCGCCTTCAGCCACGTGGTACCGCACTTGGGGTAGCTGGCCAGGATCACGTCGTCGCGGCGTGGTGAGAAGCGGCGCTGGAAGACGACAGTGCCCGCGACCCAGTGCTCCGGCAGCCAGAAGCTCTGGTACAGGCGCAGCTCAAGACCGGCCTGTTGCTTGCGCGGCAGGGCCGCGACGAGGTCCCCAAACTCCTCCTTGGCCGGGTGCTTCGGCACCGTGCCGTCGTCGACGTCCGTGAACGGAACAGGGCCGGAAGTGATGGTGGGGATGGCGGCCATGGATGACGAGAACGGAGTTAGCTGCAGGGCGATGTCAATAGCAGAGAAGCGATTGTACTCCGGTGAGTAGTGATCACTGCTCAAGGATGGCAATTCCACTCATTTGGGGAGAATATATATATGGAGTTGCATGATTGCATCGTGCTTGGGCTAATTTTGACTAGCGGTGGATCAAACTTTGACCTGGGTGCCGTGCGGCCAGACAAGTGGAATCTTGTCTTTGCCAACAAAACAAAAAGAAAGTGATACCTTGCCGTGCCCGCCAAGGAGCAGAAGCCCAGCCCGATCATGCTTAGGGCCCCGTTTGGGAGCTCCACTTTTTTGAAGTATTCTGAGAATACTTCAGTTTTTTAAAATAATGAAGTATTGAATACTTCAACGTGTTTGGGGCCAAGGAAAAAAGTTGTTTTGGAAACCAAAGTATCTCCAAAACTGTAGTTTTTTTGAAGTATTAAAAACTTTACCTCGGACCTCTTTTTTTCTAAACTGAGAAACTGGCTTGCTTCGTCCCCTGGCAAAACGGATCTCCTGCGGCGATATCCTCTTCTTCAGCCGTGGAGAAAGCAAGTTCAACAAATGGAAAAGAATGCCCGTTCGGCTCAGCATTCGTGAAGAGCAGATCGATCAAGTTCCATAGGGAATAAGGAAATTGAACAGAGCAGATCGATCAATTTCGCATGCATGTCTGAGCCATCGCGCCGCAAAATCCATGCAGTTTGGTGCTCATTATGGTGCCAACATCACGTCACACCTGGCAGCTGGCCGCAAAATCCATGCAGGTTCATGTTTCTTTCGTTCTTTGGTTGATCAATCCGTAGGAAATAACGTTCTACATCTCCGTTTGCGTAGGAGGTAATCTGCCTATTCAATCATGCACAGACCTCGTGTCCACTGGATATTATCATTGTAGTTTGCTACACACTCCAACACTCATTAGCTGTTCTACGCAGCTAGAAACAACATTTCCCAAACGCACTGCAGTATTTGTCAAAACAGAGAAATACTACATTATTAAGAAACTGCAGTATTCCTTTCCCACACGATTAAATACTTCAGTTTTGGAATACTTCAGTTTTAGAAATACTTTGTTACCAAACTAGGCCTAGTTGTTTCTTTGTTTTGTTTAGTATTGCAAAAATGAAAATCGATGGAATACAAATATAGACACACTCTCGAGTAATTATATAATGAGTATACGAATGTAAATAGAATGTCTACTATCTTGAACATGTAAATCACGAGTTCAAGTCCAAAATATAGGAAGTCCGGAATGTGAAAAACAATATTCCAAGAAAAGTTAGGAATTTGAGTCGAAAAGATATATTAGAAAAAGGTAGGGGAAACAGGAGAACATACCACGTACCAAGCCAGCTCTACAAATCTCCCACTTGCATCCCGACATCTCACCTTTGAGGTGTGTGCTGAGCGGAATTGCTGAGCCACCACCACTAATGCCTTATTTGGTTTCAGGCTTTCCCGAGGGGTTTCTCACGTTTTCCCTGGCCGATGAAACCACGAGCTGGATTTCCCAGGGCGATCCCACCTAGTCATTTGGGTGTCGATGGGCTGAATTTACCTTGACCATTCCACAGCATTCCCTAGGAGAACAATCCACAAGTGTGTAGGTCGGGAATGGAAACCCCCGCTCGCTCTCTCGCGATAGAGAGGCGGTTGTACTTGGAGCAATGTCTCCTGATCTCCTCTCTCCGGCAATGGCGAGCCTTCCGCCTCCGTCCTCCTCTCGTTCAAGATCTCCCTGCCTCCGTCCGAGCTCTCCTCAACCCTTCTTCGCCCAAGATTCCTTCCGCGTTGAAGCTCTTCTCTCCTCCGGCGACGACGAAGTCCGGTGACACAAGTAATCCCCTTCACTTAATTCTCGTTTTTATCTCTCTTTTATTCCCTCCCTGTCTTAGCTGAACTCGCTTCAGATCAACCTCGTAGGTCTAGATCACACTAGTAGAAAAACACCTATAGTTAATCATCTTACCCGTGGCGCACTGAAACAGTGGTGTGCCACGGGTAGTGGTGCATCACCAAGGCCAACTTACCCTTGGCACATCGTTAAAACTAGTGCGCCACGGGTATTCCTGGGCTGAGTTGGTCGGTCTGGAGCCACTTAGCCGGTGGTGCGCCACATGTATGGTTGGTACCCGTGATGCACATGTGCGTGGTGCGGCATGGCTAAGTGGTGGTCCGTGATTACACAAAAGGGTCCAGATACCCATGGCGCATGGCATGTGGGTGGGCCACGGGTAGCCGATATACCCTGTGGTGCACCAAGGCGTGGTGCTCCATGCCTAACCTGAGACCAACCATTTAGTCACATGGAGCCATCTACACCACTTAGTTTCCCCCTCTTTCCCCTCCCCACAAAAATGGATCCGGTTGTCTCCCTCGTCCTCCCCACCTCATTTTTTCCATTTGTTTCATCCATTTTAGCTTGCTATACCTACTTTGGTTAATACATATGTAAGGGAAAGCTCTCCCAACTCCTAGATCTACAAAGAAATGAGTATGTTGATTCAAGGGCCGAAACAACCGTGTAACGGTGACAACATCAATATGTACATTGGGATGTTGAAAGAGGGGCTACCCACGTTATGGGACGCGCCAGCCAATTCGTGGGACCTCGCCGTCGCACAAGATTAATTCCCGATGAGAGTCGGGTTGATCACGACGGCGCAAGAGTATCGAACCATGGTGGAGCTGATTCGCAATGGTTTTGTTGCTTCTTGTCATATTCATTAAGATGTACACATAAGTTATCCTTAGTTATAAAGAGGAGCTAGCCATGTTATGGGACGCGCCAGAATACGTGGGATGCCGTCGCATGAGTTATTTCCCTATAAGAGCTGCGTTGATCACGACGACAAAAGAGTATCAAACCACGGTGGAGCTGATTGGCAATGGTTTTGTTGCTTCTTGTCATATTCTTTAAGATGTACACACGAGTTATCCTTAGTTCTAAATAGGAGTGTGAGAAAAGTATTTTGGTGTTTGGTGTGGAGAGAAAAACAAAATAAAGTAGATACTAAAAAGAAACTAAGATTGTGAAAGTAATAATGTAGAAAGCTGCAGTGGGATGAAATAGTTCTCATGAGTTCTCAGGAAGTTGCGGATCCACCACTAGCATAGTTATTTAGTTGATCATGATTTAATGTTTCTTTGTTGCACCCGAATAAAGGTGCTCCGAGAAGCACTGCTCTATACCCCTCATAATCACCACCTTTCCCATTGCCTGCCACACAGATTCAGTAATTAAGGATCTTCCTATGGGTATGGTCATAAACTCTTTTACCCCGTAACCCTCGTTGAGACATGGCCGGAGGATGCGGCTGCGCAATGATGTACCACCATATGCGGGAAGCAAGGGCGGAGAGGCAGGCGCGGGAGCAGGCGGCCAAGGAGGAGAACAGTGACAAGGCTGGCCCGTCGAGCGCGCTGATCAAAGGCGAGTAGACTAGGATTTAGTTGAATTTTAGTAGTTTTCATTCAACTTCTAAATTATAACTAAATTTGAATGAAATTCACCGGTTTAGTTTGAATTATTCCCGACCCATAAAATAATATAGTGGTAACCGGTGCGGGACGGGCCTCCCCAAATAGAGAAGTAGCTGCGCCTATTTGGAGCCGCGAGTGGAGATGCTCTTATGCATATACATATTTATTTTCTTCTGACCTGAACTCGTATTAACACAATTCAAGATATCAGACATTCGATTCACATTTGCATCTGCCACGTTACAAATTCGTATCCTTATTGCAGCTATTCGAGCGTGTCCAATTTTGTACTCTATATTTTTATCTTAAAGAAAAGTACATCCAATACTTTTATGTACTCCACTGATGTTCAATTTAGTACTAGTAGTATCAAACAACTAAGCATATGCTCGGAATGGTTCTCTACTTCTTGACGGGCACGGCAAGATAGCACTTGTCTGTTGGCACTCAACTACTCAAGTCAAAGTTTGGTTCGTCACTTGTTAGTCAAATAAGCACAAGCATGATGCAGCGACCTATATATTCTCCACTGACAGATGGAGCTGCCATCTTGTGATCACTTGCTGGCTAGGAGAGTAGTGCACGGTCACTTCTGCATCGCCTGCAGTTAACACTGGTTCCACCATCACCCATGGCTGCCAGCCCTACCATCACTTCCGGCCCTGTTCCGTTCACGGACGTCGACGACGGTACGGTGCCGAAGCGCCCGGCCAAGGAAGAGTTTGGGGACCTCGTCGCGGCGCTGCCGCGCAAGCAACAAGCCACCCTGGAGCTGCGCCTGTACCAGGGCTTCTGGCTGCCGGATCACTGGGTCGCGGGCACCGTCGTCTTTCAGCGCCGCTTCGCCCCACGCCGCGACGACGTGATCCTCGCCAGCTACCCCAAGTGCGGCACCACGTGGCTCAAGGCGCTGGCCTTCGCCACCATGACGCGCGACGCGTACCCCGAGCTAGCCCAGCACCCGCTCCTCCGCCTCAACCCGCACGACTGCATCCCGTTCCTCGACGAGATCTTCGCCGACGGGCAGGAGGCCAAGCTCGAGAAGCTCCCGTCCCCGCGCCTTATGAACACGCACTTGCCGTACACCCTGCTCCCCGAGTCGGTCACCGCCGGCGACGTCAAGGTCGCCTACATCTGCAGGGACCCCAAGGACATGGTCGTCTCGCTGTGGCACTTCCTCCAACGACGCCAGCCCGGCCTGTCGTTCGTCGAGCTGTTTGAGCATGTTTGCGACGGCGACGTGCTCGTCGGCCCGACCTGGGACCATGTCCTCTCCTACTGGCACGCGAGCCTCGCGCGCCCAGACAAGGTGCTCTTCCTCAGGTACGAGGACCTGCTACAGGACACGGGCAAACACGTGAGGAGACTGGCGGAGTTCATGGGCCGGCCGTTCTCGGCCGCGGAGGTGAGCGCCGGTGCCGTGGAGGGCATCGTGGAGCTGTGCAGCTTCGAAAAGATGAAGGGGCTGGAGGTGAACAAGAAAGGCTCATCGGGGGCGTACCCCCGTGACGCCTTCTTCAGGAAAGGAGTCGCCGGAGACTGGGTGAACCACATGACGCCGGATATGGCGGCGCGGCTGGATGAGATTGTCCGTGAGAAGTTTCGTGGCACGGGGCTTGAGGCTCTGTGATTTAGACTGTCGGCATGCTTGGAATGTTTTTGTGAATTACTGCCCGTGCGTTGCCACGGATCAATAAATTCAGAACAAATCATAATGTACTACAATATGATAATACCGAACGTAATAACAAGATATCATTGTTGCATCTGTGTGGTCGCAAGTTCCATGTCTTCCTGTTTTTCTTTGGCGGTAATTCTCACAGCTGTGTTCTGGACCGTCCTAACTATCAATTAACAACCTCTCCTTTTGGATGTATTATTGTCTCACCAAACATGGGTGCTGCAAACACATGTATAACTGAAAGAATACTTATTTTCTGATTAGTCCAAACAACACTTTGATATGCATAAATATGCGGAGACAACCCTAGATCGTAGCTTTCTATGTCAAATATATAAAAGGAGATTAGCAAATCTTCAATAATGGATAGGGTAAAAAACTCCGGCGGGCGGGTGGTGCAGATGCTAATTTTAGCTTCCTCAAACCTCTTCACCACATCCAAGCCAAAGAAAAATTAGGTGAAACATGGTTGCCATCGTAATTTTATTGAACGTTGTGTGTTGATATGGCCCGCTCAATTTTGTTCTTGCCACACATGTTTAAACAGATACATATGAAAATTATGTTTATAGACAAAGATAGCCATAAAATATTTCCATTTTTTTTGGTTTTGACTAAAATATTGTTTCATAAAAAATACTAATTCCATATCATATGAACTTCGCTTGTATCCTTTTATGACTCGGCTTACTATGATTGTATCTCCCAAGATTGTCTTGGCATGTCTCCAAGAAAAACATGTGACTGCGACTTCGCAACGTGCATTGCTATGGTACCAAAAGAGCGAGTTAATGACATCATCTCTCTCTAGTAATCTAGATAATATTACGCTCATCAGTATGATGTTAATGTTAAACCACAACTACTTAAAAAAATGCTTGTAACTATGAAATCCACATTACACATTATCAATTTTATACCACTTAACACACGTTGAGCCAAGGTAAATCTAGAAAAGGCGGGACTCTAAGTTCAATACTCCGCAGATTAAAAAATCAATTTTCAAGAAAGAAAAATGATAGCATAATCACAATACATCTTCATGGTAATAATATGTATACATGATAAGAGAAGACCATAAAACAAAGACAAATGATCTCACTTTTCATACAGGATGTAAAGCTCAAACTGAAAGAATCTGATTCTCAACCCAAGTACCACAACTACGTTGCTTCAACAACTGCCTTAATAGCTCGCAGGCGTCAGACACTTGCAAATACAAAAGAGGACTGAATCATAAGGTAGGATCGCATATAAATAAATATCAGGAACTTCATCATCCACCGCGCAACTTGGCCTTCGTATTTCCACACCCCGTCTACTCTTATCCTAGGCTCTGTTAGCTTAACAATGTATATGTAAATGTCAACCGATCACATCAAGCCAAACTAAATAAAAATGTTTTTATTGTGGTGCAAATGAATGGGGATGACTCTGAAGAAAAATAACACTCATTTACTTTCTGAAAGAGATAGTGCCATTCTGTGTACCATATAAAGAGTTCATCTCAAAATTAAATCAATTTGGCTCACATATCAATTCATGATACCTTAAAATATGGTGGCATATAAAGAGTATTTTGTCTGAATTCTTAATTTTCGCCTTTCTTAGTCAGTTGCAGTACTGTTTCAAGAAATTTCGCCTTTCTTAGTTGGTTGCATTCCTGTTTCAAGCATCTTGACATAAAACTATGCATACACTTTCATGTTTCAAGATATGTTTCAGATGTTAACAATATATTAACATAGAAAAGTTTCTACAAGACACCTTTTTTAACTGGAAAATTATAAACCATTTGTGTGATATGTAATAACTCACAACCACTATCAGAACGGTTTATAATTTTCTATGTTAATAATAGGACATCAGAACGGTCTATAAACCATTTGTGTGATAATAGATTCACCACTATCAGAACGGTTACGGAAGGCAATTATCACAACCATGTATTTGGGACACTTATTAGGACATCTATTTTTTAAATAGTCATTTCTGCATTTGAAGAGTATTCTAAATCAGAAGAACATGGAAGGTAAATGAAAGGCTCTTAACTGACCTACTACAGGGCAATACAAGCCTAAGCATACTACTAAAATCAGTAACAAGCCCAAGAGCATTGTTACTATGTTTGTTATGCAAACAAAAATACCCGAGCTATTCTCTAGACCCGACATATCATACAAGACAAGCAAAGGAAATCCATGCTGAGGAGTGCACTGTTTAATTTGTATAAAAATAAAGCATTGGATCAGGAAACTATTTAACCAATAAGCATAAATAAATATGATTGCAAGAATCTAATTCAAATGAAACATGTTACTCTAATTATCTCACGGTATCACATAGTGAAGTTCAATGCATTACTTAGTTCCATTTTCTTCAAAAAGATCTGCTTTGACACCAAAATAATTATGTGACAAAATGCTTGGAAAATAAAATGAATTAGTTGGCGCATCAACATAACCTTGTAGTTGAAGATTATTCTCATCCCTGTCATGCTTCTATGCAGCAATGTTTTTCTTCTGCTTCCCGATGCATCAATTATCATGTTGATTGATTGGTTGGAAAAGAGAAACAAGATCACATCATGGTTAAAATTAGAATGGCATCATCTACATGACGTCTTAACAGTACAGAAAAAGCTTAATGTACTAAACTGAAAATTCCAAAACAATAGCAAGATATGTAATTTTTAGATAATTGCAATAGAATTAGCATGGATACTTTTAAGACAGCGGAATACATGTGTTCTGGACATTTTCTACTACTCTAATCGATGCCAGCCGCAAACGGTTAGTTTTCTTATTTGGTGAACTTACTGTAACCCAGTGGCTGAAATTCAGACGGCTCCATCTTACCAAGATGGGTAACCAATACCATATTATAATGCTTAATTTAAAAGTAAATTACTTATACATAGCATGTTGCAGACTATACAGCTGATGTTATTATTTAAGTAAAACGCAAAAATAAAATCGAATGACATCCATCAACCTAATAGTGTGGCCGTTGACGAACTCAGCCAACATTAGGTTTATCACCTGACAGTGCAGCTGTTGATAAATTCAGTTTTAAAAGGTGAGCAAGATGAGTAAACTTATTTACATTTCATAGCCATACTGCGTGACATGATAATTCGACAAAAAATATAAATAAGCAATAGATTGGACCAGTAGATAGCTTCAAAACTACTCTATAAAGCAATGGTGATGATAATTTCCTACCAAAGGAGACTTATGCTACATTCACATACTATTGTTTCTTAAGCATGTGGTACCCCGAGGGACGACGCCGAGTCATGGGTCTCCGTGAAGGCGCTGCCGGTGGCCACCAGCGATAGGAAGATGGAGCTGCAGGTCTAACTCTGCTCGAAGTCCATGCCTGCAACTCCACGTGGTGCCAGCCTAATGTTTACCACATCACCATGTACATTGGTGATGGCAGAGGAGAGTTCTTATACTCAACTTATACTCTGACCCTGAAATTTATCAGAATAGCATGGTCCTAAACTGATAATCATAATCTACCCTTACATCATTCTACTCTCGAGCTACCTAGATATCCTTTACTAAAGGAGTGAAACTCTCATGCCCTTGCTGTTCTACAGGGCGATTGTTCATTTAGTAACTGAACAATTGCATACCGGGTATTATGTTCCAATTCTTCAGGTTCTCCACATGTATAAAGGAACATACTTTGAGATACATAGTCTACGAATTAAATCAAAATAAGTTCCTAAAAACTTTAACTTCATGGCCGGAGATTCATGCGGCTCGAGCCCGTGGGCACCGCAGTTTCATAGTACAAATGGTTTAGGAAGAATTAGTTATGCAAACAACTAATAGGAAGTGCATAGATGTTACCAGGAGATAGTAGAAATGTTACATGCCTGTTCCTCTGCAAGTATTAGTTGGAATCCCTACCATTCTGACCCCATCAAAACAAGACCAGAACGTTTATTATCAACTATTAAATATTTGGATTAAACCAATGAAATTACCACCGTAATGCAAGCTTCTACTACTTGTGTATACTTGTGTCTTACTGACAATATTCTAGAATAGATTCAGAAACATCGCTTGTCATTCAAGTGCAGCCGGCTTGTAAGTAATTTTATTACAGCCTACCTTCTCAATGAGCTTCAGTGAAGACAACATATTGGCAATGCAATCTCCTGACATTAGATGTATCACCAATAGAGGAAATAAAATCAGCTTTCTTTTTTATCAGTACCCATACTCATACAGCTGCAGAACTAAATAGAGGTAATGTAAGTACTAACTTCTTATATTGGACTCCTCATGGCCTTCTCCAAGGAGGAACTTTGCAGCTTCATCAAGTGAGATCACGTCAACCTGTTCAATGTACAGATGTCATCCCATCAACCATAGTTTCACACATCATGAATCTTCAAATGAGAAGCTAGGAAATACAGAATTCCCACCTCCATGATGAGGAACAACTTGTACACGAGCATGTTCTTTCCCTTATCTTGGTGCTCCCTCTGCAATGTGACCTTCAGATTTCCACTATGAAGTTACGTTAACTAAAGGTTGCAGTGGTGAAGCACAGGACAGGACTTTGTCGTGTGTGCTGCTCAGAACACGCCGAGTCTGGCCAGGACTTCGTCGTGTGTGCTGCTCAGAACACGCCAAGTCTGGCCAGGACTTGGTGACGAGCATCTTGATTAACTTGGAAAGCGTGGCTATGGCAGTCAGCATCCTTGACGTTATGTGGTCTGCAGTTAATTTATCAGCTGAATAAAAGTAGGAATCCAAGAATATTAGCACCCAACAGTTTAGAAATTTTGTTTATCTTGATCTGTTCATCTGATTCAAATTAGGAAGATGAAGAGAATAAGGCTAAGGCACATTACTCCGATCCGTACCCTGCACGCACACACGCAGAAGTAGCACTCAGCGGAGACGACTCAGGAAGGTAGGGGAAAGGGAGGCATGTGACATCGATGGTGATTTACCAGTGCAGTGCATGCCGAGGAAGGCGAGTGGCAGGTGGGAGCAGATCACAGCGCCGGCATGAGACTCATCCATGTGGCTCCCATGCGCCACCGTGACCGGCCGGCCGTCTTCGTCATCTAAGTCGAGCTACCCGGCCTCATCCGCACAGGCGCCATGGGGTGTCCGAGAGAAAAAGATTAGACAGTAGTGATTACTCAGTTTGTGATGAGTCAGTTTTAACCCGTAAAATAGCGGTATGTTTGATACTCCTAAGATAGCAAGGCCGATGTCACTCTCAAAACACTTTGTTTCTACGTTACCATTTATTCGATTTTCACAAGTAACATCAGTTTTTACTACACCAGAACATCAACTATAACTTAAGAAGGGAACTAAATGGACATACTTACTTAGCATTGATATAGAAGGTTGCTTGGGGAATCATCCAAGGCAACCTCTGTATGCAAGCAATTGGGAATAATGAGGATATTCACAAGTAACATCAGTTTACTACACCAGAACATCAACTATAACTTAAGAAGGGAACTAAATGGACATACTTACTTAGCATTGATATAGAAGGTTGCTTGGGGAATCATCCAAGGCAACCTCTGTATGCAAGCAATTGGGAATAATGAGGATACAAGTATCAGCTAACACATCGCATTTAAAATTCCAACCATATATGAATTATTGGATTAATCGGCAGCCAACACACCTAGAAAGCAACACTCCCTTTCAGATTAATAACCGAGAGATCTTGCTCGACATAATCCCCTGGATATATTGGTATAATTAGGAACATTGTTTGCTTCAGCAAAGTGGCCCAATGGTTTAAGCGTCGCATCAGAAGCAATGTGTGACAATAGCTGCTTAGACATATATTGAGAGTACATGCTGTTGACGAGACCATTCACAGGGCTTTGATTTAACTCTTTAGCTACTTGGTCACCATTATCTCGTGTATTTGAGCTAAACACTCGCAACCAGTAAGCCACTTCAGATGTACAAACGGAAAACATCAAAAATACTGAGAGTTGTATCCTTTTTATGTTTTTTATTTTGTTGTACACCCTTACACACAGGTGCTTTACATTAAAGGAAAGACTCAGATATTAGAGCTTGATTTATTTGATGACGAGATCAACTATGTTATGAAAATCAGCACTTGTAAGTCAGAAGAAACTTAAGTATTACTATGCTGAGACTTTTAATTACTCTAAGAACATGTATATCAGAAAATTTGACAACAACTGCAAGAATTAAACCACTAACTCCTTCACCAAAGAGGTAAACGCATCCTCTGACAAAGCCAAATCAAATCGCAGCCATCTCAGCAACAACCTACAAAAAAGTAAGAGGAACAAACTTCTGAAAATCGTATCACACGGAGTTGTCAGATATAAACCACAAGAAACATCAATTTAGAAGAAGCTTGTGCATTGTATGTGTACCTCAATTGCAGGAATCCATTGTATGTTTCCACTTCGGATCTAGCACCTTCTTGTCGTGGTTCGGTCGCTGCACAAGAAACAAAGAATCCATCATCGGCGAGAGCGATTTATATAGTGGATAGTTTCAGAAATCGCACGAGGTTCTCTTACTGTCGAGGGACGGAGGGAATACTTGGAGAGATGCAGCTCAAACCGTGCGGCCGCGTCTACATCGTTGGCGTCGACGGGGAGCGGTGGCCTACGTCCCTCGGCGATGTAGGCGGCGACGGCGGCGCGCGCGAGGTCAGCCATGGTGGCATCGGCCCCCAGCACGACGTGCACCGGCCACAGGCTCCGCTCCACCGTCACATTCACCAGCAGCCTCGTGAGTCGCCGCGCCCAGTAGCGCCGCCGCCGTCGCACATGATGGGAGTCGCGCTTGGTGGTCGGGTGGAGGAGGAACCAGATCGAGTGGGGGAAGGCAGAGGCTGCTAGGGTTGGATGGGGGTCGTCAAGGTAGGGAAGAGCGAACGGGCGCGCGACCGCTTGACGAAAGGAGTGCGATGTCTATGCGATATAGGTGGGTCTGGCCCACGTGGACGATGAACGAAGAAGCGCGACGACGAAAGCAATGACGAAACGTATTGCGGAGGCAGAATAAGGAACCACTTTAGTCTTTTTAAATAGTAGAGAAACAGGTCCATCTGGGTCCAAGACGCATTGTTTGCTTGTGTGGAGCCTATGCTTGGCTAATCAGTTGTTTAGACTAGCCATGGTGCTAGTATCATAAAAAGTATCATGCATATGCCACATTGGCAAAAATCTGCTGTGGCGCTATAATTAATGAGGAGAGATATGCTAGTGGTATCATAATATGATACTGTATCATAACACGTGAAATTAGACAATTTAATGTCAAATACATCTTATACACACAATTGCATTGAGATTCTACAAAAAATTAAACGAATGTGGATTTTGTACACACAAGCATGTGTGTGGGTGTACTCTGTACCCTTGATGAGTTTCTTGAGATTCGTGTTGCTGCTGGTCGGCTCACAGTTCTATTTTTCACCTCTCATTTTATCCGTCACATCCATCTCTGCTTTTCTCTGCCCTTTCCTTCGTGCGACCCGGCGATAGCTTAGGCTTTATCCATGTCTTGTACCGCAGGCAGAGATGTTGTTCGGCATGCTGTTGCTGCACCTATCCAAGACAGAGACCTGCCCTTGGGGCACTCCGGCGAGCTCTCCCCCGGCTCGACCGTCGATCCCGCCATTCTATTTCGCGCTTCTCCCCCACCATATCCCCCATGCCGCCCTTGTTTTCCGGCGCCCTTCGCCGTGACCGGAAGTCCCCCCGTCTACACCGTCCTCGCTCAGCGCCGCCGCCGCTAGCAACCAGGGGGAAGGCGGCGAGATGAAGAACCTGAAGCTTGTGACCAGGCATTTCCCCTTCTCACCTCAACTTCCTCAGCCCCATTTTCTCCCTCGCCTTGCCGCCGGCAAGATCCCAGCCTTTTCCTCCGCCTCCCATCGTGTGAGCTCGCGGCCCAATCTGCGCCGCCTGCCTTTCGCCGCCGCCGGCTCCTCCGCGTTGCAGCTCTCCACCTCCCGTCGTCTCCGCCATGCCGCCAGCGCATGTACATTACGTCACTGCTGGAGCTCCTTTTCTTCTCTCTCTCTCCACTGCTCCCTTCACTCGCTGATGTATACTGACGGCTCTTGGTCTGCGTGCAGGCAATGGCTGCCGGAAGAAGTCCAGGAGGAACACTTCCCCTGGGCTTGGAAGGTACCCTATCGGCAGGTACAAGTGGATCATTTTTTCATTGGGTTTTGGAACGTCCGATGCTGCATATTTGTTTGATTTTATCTTGTGCATTTGCATATATGTATATTCTTGTGACAGAATCGAGAGTATGGTGTCTGATGTGTTCCAGCTTGATTAATTTCGAATACAAATTGTAGTATTTTGTCTCTGTATCATCTCTCTCTCCCACTGAGGATTTGCTCTCTGATGTGTTCCAGCTTGATAAGTTTTGGATCCAAATTGCAGTATTCTGTCTCTTTGTCATCTCTCTCTCACTACGGATTTACTGTCTGATGTGTTCCAGCTTGATAAGTTTTCGTCCAAATTGCAGTATTCTGTCTCTTTGTCTTCTCTCTCACTAAGGGATTTGCAGCATACGGCAGCACTTTTTTGTTCAATAGATGATCAAGATTTTTTCCCAGTATTCCGTATCTCTATCTTCTCTCTCTCACTAAGGATTTGCAGCATACGGTAGCACCTTTTTGTGCAATATAGGTGATCAAGGTTTTATCCTGATATCTGCACCAAATTATTTCCAAGTTGATGGCTTAACTTACACAAATATGTAAAGGGTGACACGGAAAGCAATTACTGTAAATTGATTTGGAGAGTCACTTTGCAACCATGAACTGAATGGTGAACAAAACAAATCATTTTCTGTTTTTTTTCTAAAGTTATATTATTGGCAGATGCTAGCGGGGATGATGGATGAACTCAGAGGAAATTGCGGAAAATGTGCAAGGAGGTCTGGGTCGAAGAGATGATATGGAGCAGATGCATATGAGCCATCAAAAGTGTAACGAATCATCACATCGCAACATCCTCTAGTATGCTATGCAAGATCATGCAGCAGAGCCACTGAAACATGGACCATGGAGTGGGATAAAAACCTTTGCAAAGCGTTCCAGTCCCAGCGAATGCACTGCAAACTTTCCTTCTAGTATGCTAGGCAGCTTTGTCAAAAAGAAAGCAGCTAGGCAGTACTCAGCAGAGAACTGATTCATGATGGAACGAAAAACACAGGAAAGCACCATGTTTGGCACTGCCGGCGGCGCCGTATGCGCCGTGCAAGTCCACCAGGCCTCCGCATACGACGAAATTCTGGGTTGTAGTATACGGTCTCCATGGCCAGGTGCGTGGTGAAGGCGTTGTCCGGGCGCCGGCGCCTACGCCGCCCATCCCCACGGCCATCTCGTGCTGCTCCAGCTTCTGCGCCCGTCCGCCATGTCGGAGGAGCGCACCTTGTACTCGAGTGCCGCAAGAAGCTCATCGACTTCCTCATCCTCCGCCGCCGCCGCCGACATGGTGCAGGTAGGCGAGGAAATCAATGGAGGCGCGCGCGAGGAAGGAGTGGAGGAGAGAATGCTGGACAAGAGGTTAGGGATGGGGTGCATGACGTGTGAGAGAGGAATCGCTAGGCCATCACTCCGGGAATCCTGCGTCTCAAAGCCGTATCTGGTGGCTTTCTGCCTCTTTTGCTGGACCCACAACCTTTGCAAAATTGAGGGAAATGGTTTCCATGGATTTCTCACATGCCACTCATCCGAATCTCAAAGCATTGGACGGCTGTGACAACATCCACACTCATGCTTGTAAGCACAAATGTATTTCCGAACACTCATTCACATAGCAAAGTAATCATGATCCGGCGAAAAAGATAAGCCATTCGGTGCTAAAGTAACATATTCATCACCTAGAGCGGGCACTATCTGGTGCGCCGTACATGGCTGGTAGTTTTCGGCCAGCACCGCTAGCGCGGTTGTGTAGTTTTGTCCCTTTTTTCAGTTTCTGGATTTCTTGCGATTTTCTTCTAGTCTTTCATTTTTTTGCCAGTTTTCCATTTTTGTTGGCCAATTTTTTTTAAAAAAAACACGAACATCTTTTTTGTAATTTTGAGATTTTTTATAATTTAAACATTTTTAGATTTGAATATTTTCAAATTTAATTTTTTTTTAATTTGAATATTTCCTAGCATGGTGTAGTCCTATCTGCTTCCTAGAATGGTGTACTCCTATGTTTTTATGCTAAACCCCAGGAAGCACATATTTGGTACTAAAACACATATTTTGGTAACAAAATAATTAAACCTGAACTTTTTTCAGTTTTGTGTCGAGTCATTGAAAAATATTAATGCATTTCTCAATCTTATAATGTTTCTTAGTTCCTATGTATGTGCTTCCTGGGGTTAACTACCAAATATGTGCTTTGGTACCATTTGTGACATGTTTCGAACTTATGTACAAAATGTTTCCATGTATCTATTTATGAGCGGAAATACCTTCTTTACACAACAATGGCAATGCTTCGGTACAACTATATTCCTCTTCAACAATTATCAAGCTGTGTTTCCAATGACTCGATACCACCAAAATGTAGTAGTATTACATGAGGCATGCTTTAGTGGTAAGGACAATACGTTTTTGAGAACATACACGCATGCTTCCTACCTTACACTTACTCTGCGAAAACATTGTTTGGTTAAACATTGTTCATTCTTCAACATTCATAAAAGTTGTGCTTCAAAATTCAACTATATAACTTTATAGCAAAACCGAATCATGACATTGCTTGGAGCAAAATTTGACTGAATTATGAAGTGTGGATTGTAGCGTTGGCCGCATGTTTATTGTATGATGGAAACAAGTTTGGGTTGAAAAGGAAGCATCCTATGTTGTAGATTGAATTATGCATATATGAAAGTAAGAGGTTAATTTTGAAAACCATTGTGAGAGTGTGGGCCTGAAGCAACGAGATTAACATAAGGTTTTTTTATGGGTGTGATTAACGGAAGGGGGCCGCTATTTAATTAACATCTAAAGGTATAATTGTTGCATCCTCATGGAGCTCTCACAGACGTTTGGATTTTCGGCCGTCCGATCGAGCTGACGTGACGCGATCTCGGCCGGCCGTTCCGTCCAGGGCGCGAGGCCCTCGCGCGAACCCACGTTTTATCCATGGGTCGCGAAAAGCCCCGCTCGGCCCGATCTCTCGCTAGCCCTCCACCAATCGCCACGCCCCCAATCGCTCCCCAATCCCCACTCCTCGGCCCGTCTCCTCCCCTTCCTCTCCCCTCGCGCCCCCCATCCCGCCGCCACCTCCATCTCCTGCGCGGGCGATGGGCGGCGCGGCCGACATCGGCGCTAGCGACGAGGGCAGCGCGGGCGACCTCCGCAGGAGCTGGCATGGCGGGGCGGCTTGGGGAGGAGGAGGAAGTGGAGCTCCGGCGGCCGAGCCGGCTGCAGCAGCGCCGCCAATTTAACATCGCGGTGGGTGATGCCAGCGCTTGGCGATGAGATCGATGATCCCGGAGGCGAGATGAAGGAAGGCGCGTCGCGCGAGAGGCGAGCCTGGAGAGGTTGGGGGAAGCTCCATGACGAGGAACCAGCACCGCCACGGATCCTCCTCGCCGGCGACGCCCACGGCCTCCTGCATCAGCTTTTCAAGCGCATCTAAAGGTGGAGCACGTGCTGATGAACAAGGACAACGAGCCAGGGTAATTTGCCTCCCATCTTGATCTCTCTCTTCTCCCTCTCTCCATTTAATCCCTTAGTTTCTTATCTCTATTTTCGAATGCTCCTCGTCTCTATTTTCGTGGTCGCGGCGGCCGGGCAGCATGGCGCGTGCGGCGGCAGAGCGCATGGTGCCTGCGGCCAGATCGCAGTTCCCTGCGTTGCTGGTCCGATTTTTTTTTGCTAGATTGATTAGCTAGCTAGCTCCATATCTAGATTCGTGGTTTGTAGTGTGATTTTTTTGCTAGATCGATTGCTAGCTAGCTTCATTACCTAGATCCATGGCTATGTGATTCTTTTGGTAGCACATGCTCAAGCTCTTGGCTAGATTAGGTTGCCGTGTGATTTTTTTCCTAGCACATGGTCAGGTTCTTGGCTACATCAATTAGATAGCAAGATCCATTATCTAGGGCCGTGGCTCTATGATTGTTTGGGTAGCACATGCTCAAGTTGTTGGTTTGCTTGGTCTAATTTGACTCTATATTATGGACAGGTACCAGAGAAGATACGTGACTTGAAGTTGATATTTGGCATGATGGCATCGACACTTGAGGTGATTTATCTTTCTTTTCTAGATTTCCTCTTAGATGACTGCTGCAATGTCACTTGTTTATTTGTTATGCAACTACTAATATCGCTGAATTGTTGTTTTCTTTTTCAGTGTCGAGCTTTCTAATTATCTTTGACCATGGAAGAATACAAACTGACAAATACAAGAGCCAGGTGAACATTATTCCTAACTGAGCATTTTTTTACTTATTTTCTCCCTCTTTGGATTTTCTCCTCAAATGTTATTTATTTCTCTGTGATGAAGCACTTTTACTATTGAATGCAAAGTTAGTTGATGTAAAGGATCTTATTTTCCCCTTTGGGGTCGACGGTGTACTACAAAATTGCTCTAGAATATTGCTGGAATAGTTCTTATTGTTATATAAGAAGTGCAGATTTAGCGACATGTTTTAGCAGTCTGTGGTCTAACATGTTTTGGAAATCTAAATGTTTCTTCTTTGTGGTGTTCTTTAGGTGAGCAACAGTGTTTTAGCAGTCCAATTATGTAGTAGCCTATACAAGTTCTATAGATCAGCAGAAGGTTATGAATTTAATGCTTTGGCATGTTACTGCTAATAGGAAATGCATATGGTGAGATTTATTTTTCCCAACTTCCTTTGCATCTTCGCATATAACTGAATATGGAGTATTTATTTTTTCAACGTGCATCAATTAAATTTGCAAGTTAATCAAGTTTTCAATTTATTCGCAAAAGAAAAATTTCAAATTGTTGCCAAACGAGAGGATAGGCTTGGGTACCTTTCATTTCACTCGCTGGACATGATGCACATTCCATTAGAGCATATCTACAAATAATTTCAGGCTACTGTTTGTGTTTCCCGTTAATTTCAGGTGCTCACGTGATGGTGCTCACAGGTGCGGTATTGCAATGGTCAGCGGCAACATTCCATGCCGTGTGCAGATCAAAAATCTCCAGCACCTATCAGTTGGTTCCCTCGAGCCCCAGGTATTGTTTATACTACACAACATGAATAAATTTTATCATGGATATGTAGTATATCACATTATTATTTTGGCAACTCAACCCTATCTCCCCGCTAGGTAATAATCTGTTGCCTATGATCTAGGTTGTTATGATGAATATATTGCTTAGATAAGGGGACCATGCTTTTTCCAGGATATTACTAAATATTTTTCTCTGAATAATTGGTTGTTTTTCTTATGAAAATTAGTGTAGACTATATACTCTGTAAGTGTAGAACTTTGGAACATTGGCGAGATAGACTAAAAGGAAGTGCTACTTCTCCGTAAGTATATTGTTGTGAAAAATCCACTTACTAAAACAGCAGTTCTACCTTCAACCACAATTGTGGGCGCTGGGCACATCAACACTGACCTTCAACAGCAGTTAGTTAAAATTAATCAATTATATGTATAGGGAGAATCCAAGAATTATTTGCTATGGTAATAATTGTTATATTGAGATGTCAGAAATGATCTTTAGCTTACACACCATAGAGATTAAAATGTCACTTTACCTGGCTGTTTTCTCTTCTATTACAGTACAGATAGTACAGTTATGTATACCAACTTGGACTATTCATCTGTACTAAAACTTATGCTTTTCTATTTCAGAGATTAATTGAGACTAGAGCTATGAAGTGTTCTCTTTTATTTCTTGGTCAGATTGTTGGATGTCAGGTAATATAATTTTTCTATTTCATCGATTGTTATGCTTGTTTTCCTATAATGAAGTTGACAAACATATGCCTTAATATAATTTTTCTGCGTGAGTAATTTTTTGCCTTTGGATAACTTATATTTGGTACCAAATTAAAGTTTTGCTTTACTTTTAGCGGTCGTATTTGAGAATATTGGTGTGCTTTACTTCCAGTCATTATAGTTGTTGATCTTCAATATGCTTTGTGTGTTCGTGCATTAGCCCTTTTGTAGGTTGAATAGTTGTACCCTAAATATTTAATTCTCCTACTATTTCAGCGTCAACTCTCTAGAGCAATCAACAGTGTCCTATGTTCATGTGTTTCTGCCTTTTTGTTCTCACCTTGGCTGGTCCGTAACAAAACTCAATACCTAATGATGAACACTTAAGGTAACCCTTGCCACCATTGAGGAATAAAATAATGAAGATCGATAGTGATTCACATGCTTTTGATATTGAACATTAATTATTTTACTATATGCATTTCCTATAAATTTCCTTACTGATCAATGCTAAATCTTTCTCTCTGAAGGCCTCTTATTAACACCTTTTAAGATCAACGAATGAGCTTCTGAACTGGCTTTCTGTGGTACTGAACTTGCTCGTCTTCAGATAAGGTGATCTTTTTATGAGTGGTATTAGTAAGTATTATTCCTGCATAGTAGCATCAAGTCTATAGAGGAGTTTTTAAATGCTCGTTAGTAAGGGCTGCTTGGTTTTCCTTAGCTAGGTGTGGAATGCTATTGTCGCTCATTCGAAGTTGCTTGTGTATCTCATCATACAGGAACGCCGAGCCTGTTACGAGACATTGGTCCCGAAGTGCAACTTCTTGGAGGTTTGTGCTTCTTCAAACTTGTATTGTTTCTAAATTTGGTACATGTATTTATGACAAATGAATCTCGGTTCACAAGATATATATATTTACTTGGCAGCTTTAACCTCACGTGTTCCGTTGTTTTTACGCATTATATTACCCAGGTAGTACAAATTCTTTGTTGCACTGCATATTTTGCATCTGATTCAATTAGCATAATGATGGAAGTGCAGGTTCAATGGGGGCTTATGGTTGGTCTTCTCGCAGCTCTGGACATGAGCCTCATGTTCGGTTATCTTAAGAGTATAAACCTCAAATCTAATAGGGATATATCATCTAAAGGCAAAGCCCATCATCATGTGGGATTTTTTTGTGACTGAAACTAATGGTGCATTAATATATCATTAAACTATGGCCAGTCAGCCATTTCTTGGGTATAATGTTATCTCATCTCAATCACTTGTATTCCAACAGGTTGAGGAGATCAGAATAAAGGCCTTAATAATGTGCTTTCTTACTATCCACATGTAGGTATACTAAAGTTTTAGTCTGGCTCAGTTTAGCAATGGCCTTGATGGAGCTTTGTTGATGGTCTTTTTGGATACCTGAATTACTTCTGAGTGATGAGCGATAAGTTTTTGTCCATGCTGCAAAAAGAAGAAAAGGTAAATTAGTTGATAGCATGCCTTGAACTGGGGAGTTCATGATGCTAATCAATTCCAGTATGTACGCCACATTGCCTCTTCCCTTCTTTTCTGGTATATCAATCCATTTCGCATATATGCAGCCACCCACTGAAATAGCATATTGCTATTGCAATCCATACATGAAGATCTATTGGAGGTGTGCAGCAAGGACACGCCACATAATTTTTGCTGATCTTACAAAAGGTATCTATGAAAAAGTAACCAGTTTGTGATGCAAACACCCATTCTAGGCCTTGAACAACTTCTCTTGAGTTGTTCCATTTCTTAAAATCTGCTCTGCCCTAGGTTGGCCTCAAACTACCTCATTCAGCCTATTCCAAGATCTTATTTACTTTTACCAACTTGCTGAAACTGTAATCGTGTATTTTCCTGTGTGGTCAGCCATGTCCTGGCAGCACCAAGGGACAAACCATCGATGACTGCGACCTTGCTGACTTTGCAATATCCTAGGTGTAGATTTTAAGTAGTGGCACGGGCATATGTATCCATTATGAGAGCTGTTTATAAGCAGTTGTAGTTCCGCTGAAAATCATGTTACATATCAGCGTTGCAACATAATCTTCCACCAATATTTATCTCTGGTTAGTACAATTATGTATGTACATGGTGCTCACAGTTCGCATGTTTTACGCAGGTTTGTAGCTCGCGTGGTTATGACCTATGCTTTTACATTTTGCACGTGCTATGTACTTTTGAAGGAGTATGAAATAGCTGCGACCATGATGCTATGTTTTCTTGCTTCAGAGAAACGCCATGGATCAGATCAGTAAGCATTCACAAACGAAATTAAATAATATATACTTCCAAAGAGGAAATAGTAGTAGTCTGAAAATGATAATGTTGTTGACTGCTGGACTTTGATATGCTTGATCTTATGATGATAGTTATGCCAATGTATTTGTTAGAATTAGTTCATTGTCTTACATATAGGTCTATGCTGAGAGGACTATTCGACAGACGATGTCATTGGTTGTAAAAAAAAGCATGGACCTAGGTAAATGCACACAGATCCAAGGCTCCCATGCGTTTTTTATAGACTGGGAATTCTTGTGATTTCATAAAGAAGTTCTCTGTCGTTTTGTACAAGATGCCAAAAATATTAGGGATTCATCTTGCAGAGAGATCTGTTCCAGTAGTTGCCTACTGTGAACCTGAATGAGACCTCAATGTATTTAGTTGTTGTTATCTCGGAATCATCTATAAGTACATCTTTAAATATATTTCCTATTTTCGCTGCTTGTATGTATTGCATTTATTTGCTAAATAATTAGTGTCCTCTTTTTTCTAGATTTTTTTGTTTCACTTCATTAATAAACGATTTCTCAAGCAAGCCTTGTATTTTCAGTTCTTTAAAGAGTAATTGCTTGCTTATTTGTTGATAAAAGGTGGGGAGAGGAACTTGAGCGACTCTTGGCACATATATTAAAGATTTGTTGCATACAGTTTTAAGGTAAAACCCTCTTAAACTATTTTCCTTTAGTGGCAAGATATATGATTTTGGTGTCTGCATTACTTTGCGTGCAATATTGTTTGTTTCCTTTTTCTCATAAGAAATATATGTTGCCCCGTTTAAATAATCCATTTTGTATCTACATGGTAAAATTTTAATTTTCTTTCTTTCAATGTATAGTACAACATACCCATCTTCTGTTTTCTGTATTACTTTGTTCTCTACAATCTGACAATACTGACAGAAGGATATGTATATAACCTTAAAAAGTTTTGTGCATAATGTATTTCTATTCTAAGTTATTGGCTTTGTTAGATTTATGTTGTGGGTGAGAATGATGGATAAGAGCTTACAGTGGATTCGGTGTATACATTTTTTGGTTCATCATGTCCACTATATGTGATGGTTTTCTAAGTAGCTTCCGAGATACGCCGTGAATGCATCTTCTTAACCTGCACTTTGAAGCTTAAGAATTTTCAATTTGCATAAATGGATAGTTTTGTTGTACTGAATTTCTCGGTTATGTTGTCATTTACTTAAACGCAGAGATGCCACTGCTCTGAATTCGCATGATTGTTTATCTGAAAAAATATACACCGCTAGGGTTGTATACATGCTCAGTCAACCACTTTATCCTCGCATCAGATTGGAGCTCTACTCTGCATTTAACAACGGACTATTTAAAGTGTGTACATGCCTATCGGCTTGGCGTGGGAAACTGTAGAATCCCTGTCGCTGCCATCGTCTAAAATATGTGTGTATCTAAAGGTAGTGCACACATATGGTTTCAGCATGCAAAGCGAGAACCTCATATTTAATTTATAGGGTCATATAATTGCTATAACGAGTCATCATAAATATGCAAATTTCTTGGATTATATAATTTTACCTCCTGCTTCATATATTCTCTGTAGTTTCATAGTTGGAGAATCTCTCTGCTTTTGGGCTGTTGTAGACTGCTCTTTCAACATTGAATTTTCATTCTCATGTATGTGCTTGCCATCTCGTATGATTCACTGTCGTATCATGTAGGTTGTTGGGGTTCTAACAATTTGCATGCTTCAGGCGATGCTGAAGCCCAACCACAAGTACATGACTCACGTGGCTGAGGCAAAATATTGGCCATCATCATGTTCTGCGCGTCAATTCACCGTCCTTATCATGCTTATGGGAGTCTTTCAGTGTGTAGAAGTCCTATGGACAGTTTGGTGGACGCAAATAGGATAAACGTAATGATTATAAATACTCCAAGATTATAGCTACTGCAAGCTTGACGCAAAAAGGGTTGTGAGAAAACTCTGGTGCTCATCTACTCGCTGACTAATCACTGATTTACGTTGATATGCTTAATATAGCATTTTAGAAATTATGAAAGATGGGTTCATGCGAGAGAAGCTTTTTTTGCCGTCAAACATGTCTTCGTTCTCCTGAACAATTACTAAATATATTGTATTTTGGAGTGGTCTTCTTTGTAACGTTCACGGTTAGTGGTTTAGGTTTATTTAAACATATAGGTGCCTCCTTGGGGAAGCAAATAGAGATGAGAATGAATACAATAAATGAATGTTAATTGCTATTTTCTCCTTTTTTCCAGGTTGTATAAAAAATGTTGTTACTCCGTTTGAAATTTTTCATATGTTTTGTAAGACCTGAGAAAATTATTATTACTTTTTCACTTATACAAGAATTTTACGGGATCGTGCGCCAAGGCGCACATAAAAATCTAGTATTATGTTAGTCATTCCCACGCACAGGCCTTGTAGAAATTCTCTGCCCAGATCTGGACAGATTGCTTTCAAGCCTACAACAAAGCACCGGGTGCCGATCTCTAGTGACACCCTTGTTTAGATAACCTTCATGCAACCTTAAGGGATTTTCTTATCGTATGAATTTTGAAACTTAGGGCACTAGAAAGATTGAGGTGCCACGTATCGTCACTACAGGAAACCCCGATTTTGCCGTGAGCATAGTGCCTTTTGCCATGTGCTTTGGGCACGGCAGACCCCTGATTTCATGTAGTGCGTGAATTCCTTCTAGATTTTTGAAATTTCACAAGTTGCCTTTGGATGGTGCACATCAAATATGACATGAAAATTAGAAAATCAAGGACATAGATTAGTAGAGTAGAGAAGATAGAGTACAGGTGCAATGGGGGAAATCAACTTTGACTCATAGGTGTAGATGCACCCACTATTCAAAATCATATTTTAAAATGTCTAAAAATTCTGAAAAAAATATCAGGGTGTACACCCAGACATTCTATGTTTGCACACGAAGTTTGACGGAAAAATAATATTTTTTGTGGCCAGTGTAAAAAAAAATTCCAGGGCTCCAAAATAGCTTTTAATGAGACATTTTTTTTGTCTTTTTCACATAGTGCACACAAAATATTTTTTTCCTGCCAAACATTTGTGAGCTAACATAGAATGTGAGGATGCACACTCATGATTTTATTTCGAAATTACTAAACATTTTAAAATATATTTAAAATACATTTTATATAATAGGTGCATCTAGACCTATGAGCCAAAACACCATGTCCCGGTGCAATGGCACTTTGTTTCATGGAAATAACATTATGCACCTCCTGGAATATTTGCAAGGAAGGTAATGGGTAATTTTTTAAGGAGAACCGCTTGCTTTTGCTCGTGGAAAGTTTTTTTTTCCAAAGTGATCTGTCCCTTCACCATTTTACAGGAAATTCGCTTTTGGTTCAACTTCTCTAGACTGGTTGCTTAATCTCTCAATTTACGTTCATTTTTTCTTTTCATTTCTTTCCTTTTTTCTCTTTTGTTCATCATTAACATAATCAATTTGTCAACTACTTTTATTTATAGAGTCTAGACCAGAACAGAGACGTTTCAGTAAGATAGATTATAACTACATTGAACTCCAACAAAAGAGCTCTAAGGACATGTCTAGTGTAGGGCTCTTAAACATAGGCTTACTGAGAAAAAAAAACATTATGAACTTAAAAAATAGACACTAATTAAGAGCACAAAACCACCACCGCTTCCCTCCGCGTTCACCTCGTATAGGAAAAAGCGTAAACTCTTGCTGAAATTTCTGGCATTGTGTCTGCATTGACACAAAGCCTCAGATGATTAGGGTGTCTACCTTTTTTGGAGAATGGAAATTTGAACATAAATAACTTTAGAACAGAGGAGATTGCTCGCTAAACAAGTGGACAATATATGGCAATGCTGATAGGCCAAATACCGTGCCAATGTAGCAGCCCACCAGCTTTTCCTGGTTTGCATAAAACATGATAACAGCCTCCTAATCTGCCGCAAATCCTATTTGCCACTTTGTGCGCCATGGACGGCTTGCGCCATTTAAAGGTTTGATCTAATGGGCTGGTTCTTTTTCTATTTTCTGTTTTATCTCCTTTACTTTCTTGTTTTTATATTCTTTTATGTTTTTTTCGTTTTTATGTTTTTATTATTTTTTAGTATTCAAATTTTGAAAAAATGTATCTTTTTTTATAAATATTCATGTATTATTTGAAAAAATCACGTGGCCCGACAAAGGCGGTAAATACACCTCTCTCCACAGACAATAACAGGCCTTGCCGTTTTCTCTGCAGGGCCTCCTTGGCGCGCGTTGCCGTAGACAAGCCTTCTGAAGCCCATAGCGTGGCCCGATATCCGTGGGCGTGGGAGTTCTCTGCCAGAGAGAGACACTGACGAACAACACACAAACGGCAAACCGCCGCCATCGCCGTCCTCGCGTCGCGCGCCAAATCCCGCCGGCCGGGAACCCCCCGCTCCCGCACGAGCCGCGGCGGGCTGGCGAATCCCGTAGCGCCCCAATGGCTCAGGAGGAGAGGGAGCTCCAGGTCAGAGCCCTCGACGGGCGGTCCACCGTCGTTACGCTCGCCGCCGCCGCGTCCGTCCGGGACCTCAAGGCCGCGCTCCGGAGCTCCTTCCCTCCCGCGCAGATCTCCAACAACTTCCATCTCTTCCTCAAGGTGCACCTCCCCCGCCTCTCTGACCGTTTTGGTGGATGCCGTTGCCAAATTAGTTTGTCACGCTTCGCGCCCGGCATCGCTGCACATCCATCTCTGCGCTCGAAACTGCTACAAATACCTGCATCTTTGTTTTCTGATGGTAGCATTTTTTTTTCTCGTGGTGAAGGGTGCTAAGCTGCGGTTAGACGCCGAGATTGACAGCCTTGTTGTCAGGCATGGTGAATTCATTGTCCTCGTCCCCTTTACACGGAAGTCAGCGCAGTCTTCTCCAGCAGCCACGCCAGGCGAAGAGCAGAGTGCAAATCCACCAATTTCACCGGAAGTTGCGGCTGAGGCTAATTCGGCCTGGCAAGACATTATGGATGACCTCTCATCAATACCGAGTAGCCCACATGCTGCTGATGCTGCATCGAAAGATTTGTGTTCTGGGAGCTATGCGGAGGATGTGTCAACTGGTAAAAGTCCGTCCACTGGACGTTCAGTGAAAAAGAGAAAAATATTTACGGAAAATGGAAGTAGTTCCAGGGATACATCTGGAGTGGACAGCGCGTCGGAACAGCCTAGCATGAATAAGAAGAATGGTTTTGTCAAATCTGCTGCATCATCATGCCATGTAGGTTTCCAATGACTCCATTTTTGTTTTGCCTTGTCAATTTTACCTTATTTTTCACCCTAGATAGAATAAATCCAAACTGCAGCCTGAGTGTTGTTTCTCCAAAAAGGAGCATTACACATATTCTATACATCGGGTTAGTAGGACAGTATTTTGAAAATGCATTTTGTATTGCAGGATAAACACCCGTTAGGACCTGCTGAAATGGTTGAACATCTGAAAAAAGGCCTTGGAAGGGAGGGACAGGTTTCCACCCTATTTGATCTTCTTACACTAACAATGCCAATAAAATCATAATCCTTATGCTGTTGTGATTTATGTGTGTCAGCTTGTACACATTGAGGAGATACCATGCAGAGGGGCATCATATGCAGAACTTCCTTGTCATCTGTCAGAAGCTATGAAGGAAGCATTAAAAAGTATTGGCATATCTAGATTGTACAGCCATCAGGTATTATGGAGTATGCCTTCTACTGTATTTGCTTATATTTTGTTGCTGGGGCTAATTTCTTCTGTTGCCTTGAACTCAGTACAGTCTGAAGCTATACAATCTTCCATTTCTGGGAAGCATGTTGCGGTTGCAACCTCAACATCGAGTGGCAAGTCTTTGTGTTACAATATTCCTGTCCTGGAATCTCTCTCTCAAGATTCGACGGCGTGTGCTCTTTATATATTTCCGACAAAGGTACAGGCAGAACCCACTATGTTGTAAGCACGGTTATGTGAATTTTTTGCAGAAACCCACTTGGCTGTTGTATTGCAGGCTTTAGCTCAAGATCAGTTGAGGACTTTACTGGAGATGAAAAAAGCATTTCACGCTGATATTAATGTTAACATCTATGATGGAGATACTCCTAGAGAAGATCGTCTGTGGATCAGGGATAATGCCCGGCTGGTAAATAGGTGGTCCTGAGGCTGTAGAGTTGTGCTTAATTTAATTTATTTATTTCAGCACATCGGATCACTTACTCTCTTCATTCTCAGTTAATTACCAACCCAGATATGCTGCATGTGTCAGTCTTGCCGTGTCATGGTCAATTTCAAAGGATTTTGTCAAATCTGAGGTAGACAAATGATTTCCTTAGTCTTTCCTATAGTTTTATTTAGTTGTCAATTATAAATTCCTGAATGAAGTATGGTACCATTTCTGCGGTTTCAATATAAAGAAAGGCGTATGGAAAATGGTAAATTCCTAATATGAAATCTCAGGTGGAAGTGATTGAATTTCCTTTTTTTTGTTTCTTTCACGATTTAGTTTCATCACCTAGTGTAATTCATGTTTTTCTTTATGCTGTTAAATATCTCATTTCTTGTGCATTCCATAACGTGCTTTTGCTGAATGTACTCAGGTATATTGTCATTGATGAAGCACATTCATATCAAGGAGCATTTGGCTGCCATACTGCACTTATACTTAGAAGATTGAGGCGCATTTGTTCAAATAGTATGGATACTTTGTTGAACCATATTTTAGTTGTTGACTCGAGGCTTCATTTATGTTTCTACCAAAACTCTGGACTGCCGATTAGCTCTCCATAAATTGCAATGTTAATCCTTCATTTTATTGATTTGTGTGATACAAGTTAGCAGATATATACTTCAGTTTGGGCTACTCATGCAGTTACAAATATAATTCCTAACACTCTGGTCTTCTGTATTTGCAGTTTACGGCAGTCATCCTACATTCATGTTTTGTACAGCTACCTCAGCAAACCCACGTGAGCATGTTATGGTAGGTCATACTATAGTTTTGAAAATATATGGTTGTACCAAGAAAAAGAAGATAAACCAGCTCTCTTTAATAATTTTACTGTCTGTATAACATTCGCTTGTGCTCATTCTAATGTATCAGACTCTGGTCATTTTTGTCCAAACGCAACCTTTTCTCCCCATAATGTCCCCTTGTTCTTTCTAAGATAAACATTATTACCTAAAACACATATTAATTACTTGACCAAGATCTTACTATAGTAGATAATATTATTTTGAGTTGCCATCTTAATTTTTTTTTGCAGACTTAACTTATATACACTCTGGGAATCACATGCATTTTTCTTCGGGCATTTTGTTTTATCTCAGGAGCTGGCCAAATTGGATAATGTTGAGTTGATTCAGAAAGATGGAAGCCCGTGTGGTTCAAAATATTTTCTCTTGTGGAATCCCCCACTACATAGGACAAAAGAGGGAGGTTCAAAAGGTAGTTCAGTAACTAGGCGCTCAAGGTATTTGCACACCCTTTTTCTAATTAGGGTTCCTGTTACTTTTTGTTCATTGCAAGTCTATAATTCAAATTTCAGCTATAATCACCTCTCTGTACATAACATGTTTGATTGTTCTTTGGTGGCTGGCATGACATTGAAAATTTCCCCCATTTCATTTTCATCTGGTTCAAAGAATTATTGCTAATAGCAGCTGTATTGCCAGCTAGACTCTTAACAGGATGGCTCAAAAGTTTAAATGTAGTTTAACATTAACACACCATATTACTTGAGATTGAAACCTTCTGTTAAACTCTATACTACCTTATTGTGACATCATTATTCAAAAGTACATACGCCTAAAAGTAAGGCATGCTTGCCTTTAGTAAGGTATTGTAGTTGCTTTACATCAAAATATGTGATGTGTAAGTTCTAAACTTCTAATGCAAAAATAAATTCTTTACTTTCTCTCCGCCAAAAAGTGGTAAACCATGAGTCACCAGACCTCGCACATATTCAGTTTCCTACTGCATGCCAGTTATTAGCTGTTTATTCATATACTCTGCAGTTTTTTGTCAGATAACTTCTATTTTTGAAAAAACACTAATATATCATATTTTATTTGTTAGCCCAATAGTAGAGGTTTCGTATCTGTTCTCGGAGATGGTTCAGCATGGGCTCCGCTGCATTGCATTCTGTAAAACAAGGAAGCTCTGTGAGCTTGTTCTATCTTACACGTAAGAACACATTTTCACCTCTTTCTTTTTTACTTCTCATTTTCTCTGTTCTTCTTTGAACTTTTATCTGGGTTTATTTTCTATGTTCTTTAGATGATCCATCTGTTATTGTAGGCACGAAATTCTCGAGGTGACTGCAAAAGAACTGGTAGATTCTATTTGTGTATATCGTGCTGGCTACATTGCAGAGGTTGTTATCTTTTTGGCATTTCTCTAATGTATAGTGCCGTTCTGTATGACTTTCATTCTGTTATACTACCCCTGTCCCATAATATAAGATGTTATTACATCCAATGTGCTCATATTTTGATGTAATAACATCTTATATTAAGGGACGGAGGGAGTAGATTTTAGCATGAAATTTGGCATTTTGACATTCTTAAATCTCACAAGTGCTTTGCAACATGTATTGATCTCTAATGCACAAAAAAGAAATGCTCATGATACAGGTGTTATCAGCCGTCGCATCACATGCACCTTAGGTTGATGTTGTGGTGGATATGTTTTTTTTTTGTAAGAAAATGAAGCCCATGTTTACATTTTGATAGAAGCAAGTACAAAAGAGAAAAAAAAAGTTTTGCTTATTAAATTTGGAGTCGAAAACAAACTATTGCAGGACAGAAGAAAAATTGAGGCTGATCTCTTTGAGGGAAAACTTCGTGGTGTTGCTGCCACGAATGCTCTTGAGCTGGGAATTGATGTTGGACATATCGATGTAACATTGCATCTTGGATTTCCTGGTAGTGTTGCCAGGTAGGTGAAAGTGATCTTTCCAGTAGAGTTTATGTTTCTCTGTGAACCTGCTAAAATATGGAATTTTAATTGTAGTTTATGGCAACAAGCCGGAAGATCTGGAAGGAGAGCAAAACAATCATTAGCCATTTATGTAGCATTTGAGGGTCCTTTAGATCAGTATTTCATGAAATCCCCACATAAACTATTTGGCAGACCAATTGAGCACTGCCAAGTTGATTCACATAACCCAAAGGTAGGTCCATAGATCTGTGCTTACTGAACCAACTATATTGGTAAAGTTTAAAAACTTAAGTATCTAATTTTTCCTTTGGTTTTTTTGGAAACTTATTAAAGGTTTTGGAACAACACCTTGCATGTGCTGCTTATGAACATCCACTATGCTTGCAATATGATGAGAATCACTTTGGTTCTAGTCTGGATAGTATAATGACGACTCTAAAAGAGAAAGGTTATCTGATTAACAATCCGCCCGGACCTTTTTCTTCTACTATGTGGAATTATATTGGGCTGGAGGTTTGTCTATTCTTTATTCTCTACTGTATAAATCAACTCATTTTCTTTTTGTGTCAATAGTATTTTGATTCTGCAGAAAAGACCTTCACAGACAGTGAGCATACGAGCAATTGAGCATGACAAGTACAGTGTGATAGACAAGTTAAATAACAGATTACTTGAAGAAATTGAGGAAAGTAAGGCATTTTTCCAGGTAATATGTTCTAACTGGTACATGACTATATTTTATACTTGTATAGCTATTTGAATATTCCTCACTGTTGGCAAAACAGCTACTAGATAAATTCATGAATTTACAATCAGTGCACCATATCTTATTTTATTTTTTAAAATTACCTATGTAATCCATTCTTGAGCCACAAGCACATGACTGTGTAATCTGAATTTTGGCATTAGTAGCTTATTATATCAATGGCCTTTTTCTCGATTTCAGGTTTATGAGGGTGCTATTTACATGCATCAGGGTGTTAATTACTTAGTTGAGAAGCTTGATTTGTCGTCAAGAACAGCTTTCTGCAGGAAAGCTGATGTGAAGTATTACACAAAAACACGAGACTACACTGATATCAATGTCATCGGAGGAGATTTCGTATGTTCTTGGAAGCATTACAACACTTGATCTCATATATTATCGAAAGTATTCTGCTATTAAGTTGCATCCCCTCCAATATTGTTGAGCAATATAGTTTATATCTATTCTATCTTGATTTTCTAGACCTTAGTTAATTCGCTAATTCTGAGAACTATTGACCATCTCCTTTCCCATTAGATGTCAATGATACCACCTATTACTGTTAAGTGATTTGTTTGAACTCAACTTAGTACATTCAATCTACGTCTTGTTCCTCGTTTTTCCTTTTTTCTCTAGAAGAAACCCACATTTTCCTGATGTAATAGCACAAATTGTTCCTCCTATAATGGTTGACCACCTTTGTGTCTTTTCAGTTTCTTTTTTATATAAAAAAGGGAAAATTTATTAAGATCTTCAAGTCATGAGCTTCTCCCTAAGTGAAAAATCTTCAGTGCACTGACATTTTGTTCTCAATGATTAATTGGCTCTTCTCTTGAAGGCTTATCTTCCAACGGTTACATGCAAAACTAACTGTTTGAAGACAACTGCCCAAGCAAATGATTGCCAGGTGACAACCAAATGGTTTGGCTTTCATCGCATAAGTAAATCAGGCAATAAAATATTGGACAGCGTTGAACTTAGCCTACCTCCATATTCCTACAATTCTGAGGTGTGTGGATCAACTATAAATCTTGGCAACATTGTGATGCATTTTGCATGATTCTTAAACTTGTGGTTTGTATATGGAATTACAGGCTGTTTGGATACGGATTCCGCAGTCGGCGAAAATTGCTGTGGAGGAAAGGAAGCTAGAGTTTCGAGGTGGTTCACATGCTGCTTCACACGCTATGTTGAATATATTGCCTTTGTAAGTTCTTAATTATTTCTCTCAATCATTGATACAAAAAAATTGGTTTGTGGTGGACATTAGAAATTTTTGAAGGACAATTGTTTGAGAATATGGTCACATTGATAAAAAACAGTAGCGCATTTTTCATTCCCTGTTATAATTTGCCAACCACTTGTTTGTGAAGTGTTAACTCTGTTGTCGTGTTAAACTCTGTCATAATTTATTGCGTACTTCAGTAGTTAGCTCTTTTAATTGGGGTTGATTGTGTGTTGATTTGCGCAGGCATATGATGTGTACTTCTTCTGACCTAGGAACAGAATGTGTAAATCCTCATGAAACCCGTGGTATGCCAGAAAGAATCCTTTTATACGATAAACATCCTGGTGGTATCGGCATAGCATCAAAGGTAATGGGAAAACTAGCAAATATTCGGCCATGTAATACAGGCCATGCATGTGAATGATCTTGGTGTAAACCACATAATTTGTTTGTCTGTTCAATCTTGTAAGGTCAAAATAATTTTTGGGGAACTTCTACTTGCTGCTTTAGAGCTTGTTTCGACATGCAGTTGCATTAGTGATGCTGGTTGTCCAAATTGTATCCAAGTAAGTTCAAATATTATACCGAACTCATTGCCAGGATAAAGTACATATATGTTAGCGTCTTAGATCTGATAAGTTTCTGCTATTGTTTTTCAGTCGTTGACATGTAGCGAATATAATGGGGTTTTGGACAAGGAGGCGGCTATTTTGATCCTGAAGGTTTAATAATTTGTGTTTTATCTAATCACCATTTATCCTGCTACGTTATTACCACATAAAAGTGTTCTTGCCCTGAAAGATTCGCTGCATATGCAGGGAGTAATTGAACACGAGAGGTCGGATCTCGAAGTGGAAGAATCTGCTGATCATAGCTGATGTATAAAAGAGGTACAAACTGTGAGTTGTGACACATTGACAAAACATTCTTTCTAGGCCTTCTCCATTAGAAACATATAAGCATTCTTGTGGTTACCAATTGATTCATTCCATGTGCACACGATTGAAATTGAACATGTGTAACATGATATTTTATGGAATTTTGGAAACACCAGCTCCCTGGTCGTTTTTCCAAGGAATCGGGGCCCATTTAATTACACAATAGACGTACTCCCTCCGATTCATATTACTTGACACTAATACAAATATATCTAGACATATTTTAATTGTAGATACATCTATTTTATTGGCAAATAATATGTATTGGAGGAATACAATTAGAGCCCAAGCAATCCCACTGGAAATCTGAGGCCTGAACTAAGCAAAGCGCGATCACATGTATGCCTAGTTTTCGGAGACCGTGAAACAGATCCAATAAATTCTGAGAGACTTCTGGAGTGATTTTCGCCAAGGTGTCGTCGTTATTGAGTAGGTAGGCCAAACCACTAACAGTGCCGGCTAGGGTCTAACTCGATAACAAGAGATGGTGAGACGGTTCCTATCCTTCTAGCCCAATCAGCCCACCAAGCCCAGTTAACCCTCCTACAGAATTGCCCATTCACCAAGGAAGTGAGCCTAGCTCAACTGGTTGGAGGAGTGGATGTACAGACCTGTTCAAATTCTCACGGACGCGAGTTTAGGTTCCTATTTATACTTGAGGCTCAGGCTAGACCTGGTACTCGTGCGATTTATCTTGAGGACTATGCTTTAATCTTTCACGAAGATTAAAAATCTTAGTACTCATGCCTATGGCTGTGTGCATCCCTAATTGGTGCAGAGGCCGAGAAGTGAAATTCTCCCCATTTTTTTATTCTTTTAGACCGCTCGTACCCTAGGGGATTAGGGTTCATCTACTCCACTGGTGACTTCGTCTCCGGTGTGAGCTTTCCCTTTGATCGGGCAGTACCTGGATCCTGATCTGTGTGTCTCTCTCGGGCTGAACAAGGGGGCAGCGTTGTCTGCCTACCTGGCCTTGGCGAGCATGTGGTATCTAGGGTTTGGGTAGATCGGGTGTCGTTTTTTGTTGGCAAGGAGTTTGGTGGAGGAGCATTATGTCGGGCTCTGGTGACGGATCAGGAGCAAGCAGGAAGGAGGAAGGTGATGAGGCCCTGGCTCGGGCGTTGCAGAACCTAGAACTGCGAGAAGGCGAGTTGGATGACGTCTTTATCGGGGAGAGTGATCTTCTCGCCATGAAAAAGCAAGTTCGATGGCTGGCAGTAGCAAAGGTGCATACAAGGAAACCTTTCAGTACATATGCTTTATTTCAGACCCTCAAAGCATGGGGTTTGGCCCACGATCCTGAACTCCGAGAGGTAGATGATAATTTATTTACCTTCAAGTTCTTTTGTTTGGGAGATTGGAATAAGGTGATGAATCAGGGTCCGTGATTGTTCTGCAAGCTGGTAGTGGTAATGGCAGAATATGATGGAATGGGTAATCCTGCAGAGGCTACCTTGGCTACCTTGGACCGAACTGCGGTTTGGGCACATATACACTCTATTCCGGAGTTGTACCGTACCCAGGGGGTGGTGGATCAATTGGCAAGACGAATTGGCAAAGTGAAAAGTGTGGAGATGAATCATCAACATTGGTTTGAAGGTGATTACGTACGAGTTCGAGCAAATATTGATGTCAATCAACCACTGATCAGATTTGCCCCTCTAAATATCGGAGGAGAATGGAAGCTATTGCATGTTAAATATGAGAAAATTGGATATTTATGTGATGTTTGTGGTATTATGGGGCATGACATGGAGAATTGCGGTGATGGGGTCCATGATCCAAAGGATATTCAATATGGAGGATGTGGAAGAGGAGGGCGTGCCGAACATCTGGCACGTAAGCGTCCATCCGGGGACCGGGGATGTGTTCGAGGATGATGATATCCGTGACACAAGCATCCAGTCCCACTAAAAACCCTCTCGATAGACATGGAGGAGGATGCCTCTAATGAACGAGCTAAAAAATCGTCAAAGACGCCCGAAGTTTGATGGGAGGAGCCTGCGAGTGAGAGCATGGAATCTGGTGACATGGAGGAGGATGCCAATAAGTCAACGGGAATGTTAGTGCCTCCCCCACCACCAGGGTACACGCTTCCAAGAGATAAAAAAGAGGACCAAGAAGGTTGATAGTGGCAAGACGAGTTCTACAACTGATATGGTGACATCGGCGGCCTCCGAGGAGGACCGCCCGGCCCAATGAGTACCCTGAGCTTTAACTGTCGTGGGGTGGGCGATCCTGCGACAGTCCATGAGGTGCGTGATCTTGTACGCACCCATTCGCCGTCTATTCTGTGCCTCCATTGCAAAATGTAGAGTGGAGGGTCTAGCTAGAACTCTGGGTTTTGACCATGCTTACGGCGTGGGAAGTAGTGGTAGAATTGGGGGTTTGTGCATCTACTGGAAGAACCCGCTGAGTTTAGTACTTAGAAATTTCTGGAAGTATCATATTGATATGGTAGTGAATGAGCTGGGAGAGGAGCCATGGAGACTCACAGCTTGGTATGGCGAGGCAAATTGGAGTTTGAGATTTAGAACCTGGGATATGATGAGGTTCTTGAAGGCTGATTGTGATCTTCCTTGGCTATGTATAGGAGATTTTAGTTTTACGAAGAGAAGAGCAGTTCGGACCAAATGATAGAGATATGGCACGTATAAACCTTTTTCGGGAATGTGTTGATGTGTGTGAGTTGGTTGACCTCGGCTACCGGGGCTCGACCGGACTTTTGAAAGGCGAGTCCAAGAAGGTGAATACTCGCAGAGTTAGATTGGATCGTGCTTTGGCGTCCACAGAGTGGAGTGCTCGGCTTCCTATGGCTATAGTACATCATCCGACTGGACCACTCACCGATTTTGCTCCTTAATGCTATGGAAGCACAGTAATAGAAGGATAGCTAACAATAAACTCTTTCGTTATGAGATTATGTGGGAGTCACATGAGGAGTTCAAACCAATGTCGGAATCACCGTGGAACACCGGGGAGCTAGATCGGCTTGGAGAACCGCATGATAAATTGAAGCACACTCGCGGGTGCAATTGAAGGGTGGGGTTTGAGCTCTTTCGGTGCGGTGCGCTCTGAGCTGAGGAAGCTAAGAAGAGACCTCCAAGCGTATAGAGCAGATTCTTCTAGGGTTGGCCCATCTTATGAAGAACGAAAGATAGAGCAACGTATTGTGGAGCTCAGTTTCCGTGAAGAAGTTATGTGACGGCAATGGGCGAGAGTGCAATGGCTAAAGGAAGGTGATAAAAAAAAACTGCATCACTCGACTGGTTAAAGATGATGGTACCGTATGTGATAACTTGCCTGCCTTAGAACAACACGCGAATGAATTCTTTGCTGATCTCTATCAAGCTGAGGCAGTGATTGGCATAGAGGAAGTACTCTCACATGTACCTTGTAAAGTCACTGGTGAGATGAATGAAATTTTTAACGCTCCATATTCAGGGAAGGAAGTAAAAGAAGCACTTTTCCAAATGTTTCCAACCAAAGCTCCGGGGCCTCATGGGTACCCAACTCATTTCTTCCAGAAACATTGGCACTTATGTGGTGAGGAGATCACTGACATTGTAATTTGGCTGCTTAACGGAGTTGATTCATCTGAGGAGATAAACAAAATGTTCATCGTTCTTATCCCAAAGGTACAAAACCCCACTCATCTGTCTCAATACCGTCACATTAGCGTGGGCAATGTGATTTGTAAAATCGCATCCAAAGTGCCGGCGAACCGGTTGAAGCAGATCCTCCCGGAGTCCCGGAGATAATCTTAGAAGAGCAATCGGCTTTTGTGTTAGGTTGGCTGATTACCGACAATGTTATCACAACATATGAGTGCCTTCATTTCATGAAGAATAGTAGAAGCAAGAGGAATGGTCATTGTGCCTTGAAACTAGACATGAAAAAAGCTTATGACCGCCTAGAGTGGTCCTACCTGGAAGAAATTATGAAGAAGCTAGGATTATCACACAGGTTTGTGGATACTGTTATGAGGGGAGTCCGATCAGTAACTTTC